>NW_015150732.1:744535-761473 GCF_000732505.1 Cyprinodon variegatus
CATCCATCCATCCATCCATCCATCCATCCATCCATCCATCCATCCAAGATTCAAATGTACAATAAAACATGTTTTCTGTTGCATACACAAAGCCATGATGTGTTGATTGAACATTTATTTAAGGAGATACAGTTTGCATACATGGTGAGGAGGATTACCTATGCATTATTGCTTGATGTTGCCTGATTTTGTAATAATTACCAGTTTCTTAAGCAGACTTGTTTAGAGTACCTGCACATGTATTTCATCCTTTTATCAAAATACAAAGCTAACACTCCAATTTCTCAAGTTCTTTTTTCCTTATGTGTCCATGTTTGTGGACTGGCCACTTTGATCACTTTTGCTGTCCCCTGTTTCTTAGCAATGATTACATGTATATTTGGTTGGTCATTTTGTCTGTTTGGATCTGGAATTCCCACATGAACTTAGCTATGTCATTCTCCACCTCCTTGGGAGATGGCTCCCATTTGACCTGGGGGTCTCCAGTTTGTATTCTGCACAGTTTCTGTACACAATATCAGACAATTTGTTATGAGGTTGCATGTATTCTTTTCTGCCATTATCTTACATCCTGCTGTGAGATGCTGGATTGTTTCTGGGGCCTCTTTGAATAGCCTGCACCTTGGATCTTGCTTTTAATGGTAGATCTAGACCTCTATTGCGATGGTGCTCAAGATCTGCTGCTATGCTGCCATGATCAGTGCTTCTGTGTTGACTTTCAGTTCAGCTCTCTCTAGCCATTGGTAGGATTTGGTCATATCAGCAACTTCAGCTATCTGTTGGTGGTACATCCCATGCAGGGTTTTTTCCTCCCATAATGAATCCTCTACTCCCTTCGTTTCAAGCTTTGAATTTGGGGTGGAATCCACCATGCATGGTGAGTAGCTTTGTGTTTCAACATCAGTAACCTGAATTCCATCCTTAGGCCAACTTGTTATCACAGCAGGGTATCTGATTACCAGCAAGGCATACAGTAGCTGTTGATCGCCTGGACCTTGTTCTTACCATTATGCTAACTTCTTAGAACTTGATTTACTGGTTGCACGTATTTGGCTGTTGCTGCTTTCTTTGCAACCTCTTGATGTTAGCTGTGTACCTGTGGTTTTCCAAGGTAATCGTAGCTCTCTTGTACACCTGCTTTTCTCCCTTCTGGTAGTGTGATCCTCTTTGTCTCTTCTCCTTGTCACTATCTGGCCACTTTTCTCTCGCCCGAATGGCATTCTGATGTTTTCCTTGCTTTAGATTCTGGTAGTGTGGATCAGCGATTGAATGTCTTGTTCACTCCTGACATACAAGTTTTTGTCATCCATGTCAAGGAGGTAGCTGACAGTGGTCTTTTTCCTGAGTCGGTATCCATAGCAGCCTTGTTGATTATTTGGTTGAGGGGGTTCAGGCCTATGCAAAACAGCTGGGAGGAAAGAGCACCTTCTCAGGATATTTCATATTTGATGGAGAAGTTCACAATTTGCTTGAAGTTGGTTTCAAATGTGTTGTTTTTCAAGGGACTGCTGCCAAATCCTATTTGCACTGACTTCTCATGGTGGTGGGACCACTGGAGGGTTGGCCTCTTGACACTCCAGTCTTGGCCTGGCTGGGTTCCGTGAGAAAGAATCTGACCACCAGTCACTACCCTACAAACCACAACCCTTTACCTTTATCTTTATAAGATTCCTGCTCCTATGTACCTGGAAAAGTCATGTGCCTCGGTTTTGTAGCCTTCAGTAGGGCTTTGTGAACCACTCTTTGTCTGACCTATTTCCCATAGCCTCTTTGCTTTGTGAGACTTTGCATGAGAATTTGTGCCACCGAAGTTACAGCCTTTGTGATCATCCAGGTACTAAAACCCCTACACTACATTAAGGTGGCATATAAATCAAATATGAATGCCATGGGTGGGGGCCCATATCCTAATATCTTTGTCCTGGGCCCAGCTGAGACTGTCACTTGTCCTGATGGTAACAATAATAATAATATTACCAATGATGATGATAATAATAATAATAATAATAATAATAATAATAATAATAATAATAATAATAATAATAATAATAATAATAACACTTATTTGTTTTTGAAATGTAATATATTATGAAAACTGGGGGTAGTAAAAAATAAACATTCTCAGAGTGCTTCAAACAAAACCTGCAGATTGCCCTCTTTGAGTTGATATTTTTTCCTCTTTATACTAAGAATCAAAAGATGAATCATTGCAACAATGCAAAACAAATCCACTTCTGGCCAATTCTTATTGCGTCTTTAATTAGAATTACATATGCTCTAGGCTGCACTAGAGGACAGAAACCAGCATGTCATGGGAAACTGGGTCAGTAAGGGATTTACAGGGTCGCTTTCAGCTATGGAGTAACACCATTGGTCAAATTGTAATTCAGGTACTACACTGCCTACTAAAACTTACTGAAAGAAATACAGTTTCTTTTGAAACAGAACAAAGAGACGAATATTCATTTATATTATGTTAAGTTTTAAACTACTTATAACATATTTATTTTGATACTTTGAGATTGGATCTTAGTTGGATTTTATTTGTGTTTTAACTCAGCCTGGAGATTAAAAGCACAAGTGGCAGTGGTTACATCACCTACAATTTCATCAATGAATCTGCTCGTCAGCCTTGAGGCAAAGAACAAGGTGATGAGAGATAAGGCAGCGCTCAATGTTGGTTTAGTTAGAGGTTACCAGCAGTGGGACAGGTAATTGTTTAAAATGTAAATAATTATGTTTTTAGATCTAATACATTTACCAGAGAAGTCCTAAGATTACCAGTGTGAGCCTAAAATTAGAACTAAATCAGATAACACTCTCATCTCAGTAAAGGTAAAAGTAGCATTTCAGTTGCTATGGAAACAAATGCAGAGATCCATTTCACAAAGCAGGTTTACTGAAAACTCTTAAGTTTTCTAAACCTGAAATCTGGGAAACTTTGTTTCCCCAAGAGAGTTTACTCAACCTCTGCTTCTCTTACAATAGTAACAGACTCCCCAGAGTTAACTTGGCCAGGAGTAGGTTTTCCTAAATAAATGTCCTCTGTCTCTACCACGCTTAAAGACAATCATGTCATTTTATTTCCTGATTTAATAAGCAGATTTCTGTCGTAGTTTTGTGTGAACAATAAAAAGAAAATAATTCACTAGGACATTCAGAGGCATATACCAGTATCGGGTTTTGCAGACTGACAAAGAACTCCATTACTAGGGGGCGGACCTGTTCGTACAGTTCAATTTGCATGTTTTCTAAGCCAAAACAAGGCTTTGTTGGGCTATACTATAAAGCTTTGAACTCAATGCTAATTCTCACATTTTAATTGAAAAAAACTTCCTGGATTGGAAGGTAAATGTCTTCAGACTTGGAAAACACAGTCCAGTATTGTTTTTTTTTTTGTTTTTTTTACTTTTTTGTAAGGATAATCTTTAGGTCCATAGGATGGATTATGTCTAAAAAATTGTCCTTTTGACAATCCAATTAAAGGAGGAGAGGCATTCATTCACAGAGAATTAAATGTTTATAGCGAGAGGCATGTATAGATGTCCTTTCATATTCAGAAAGTTACTTTAAGAGCACTACCATTTCACCTCACAGTCCATCACATACATCCAGATCTTATCCATCAGCACATTTGCAGAATTACACAGACTACTTTGACAGGTATTTACAAGCAGTACTCGATATGAGGGGGGTTTCGCTTTTTTAATTTTTTTTTTAAAAATCATCCCCCTTCTTCAATGACCATCCCCTGTGACATTTTATCACTGAATGTGTAAATGTCTACTATATATTAACAGTAATGGCAATAATATTGCCCTTTCAACATTTGGCAGGCTGTGTGCTTACGAGTAGCCTGACCAAATTTTGGTAGCCCAGAGGGCACATGCTATTTCATTGTTGACCTCAGTGGCGCAACCAGCGGAGCAGGTGGCGGTGTTCCGAAAATCATCACGCCCAAGCAGCAAAGACAATGTGATTTCAGGGACCTCATTATCAAGAAAGCGAAAACTAACGCTTCAGGTAAGTCAAGAGTCACAAGTAGTGATGGGTTAATGAGGCATCTTGAAGCGTTTCGACACATTGCCAAAATGTATTGATACTGTGTTAAAACTGTCCCACAGAATACTGACACTCGATCAGTTCAGAGTTGAGGATTTGAGTCTGAGTTTGTTAAACCTTTATGAAACGGGCCTCTGGTCAGTTATTCTTAAACTGCAGCACAGTGCTCTTGAACAATGAAGTGTTTAAGCTGTATAGTAACAGGCAAATGTGTCAAGTAATGAAGTACAATTACTTCGTTACACTTTTTAGGTATCTATAATTTACTCCATTACTTATTTTTCTCCCTACTTCTGACTTCTACTCATTACATTTTCACACAAGTTTCTGTACTTTCTATTCCTTACATTTTTAAAACAAAAGTTACTTGTTACTCTTGGCTTTGGTTTTATGTTTATAAATATTTATTTAACATCATGTGCGGCATCCAATACAGATCATTGGCGCCATCCACGTCTAGGTAAAACGAGTGTAATTGGGTGAGTCATATAACACAAACTCTGATTGGTTAGCTATTTATCAAATTTGTGCTGAAGCCAAAGGAAATCATCAGAAGCAAGCAGGTGTTCTTCAAACTGCAAACGTGAATTGTCTATGTCATGCTACAATGTTGGATTCAGAAAAAGATGTTGAAATGTCTGAAAGGTCGGACACAGGCAAGAGCGTATCGGGAGATGGAGATGGAGATCAACAAGACCTCCCTCATCCTTGGCCCTATCTCAAAGAATTTTTCGAATTAGTCGAAAAATTGAGCTTTCAATTCATATAGCGGCATCTGGCAGTTTTTTTTTAGAGGTTGCTTTATACATTTATACTTTAAGTAGTTTTTGGAGCACATACTTTTTCACTTTTACTTAAGTAAAGACGTCAAGTTGATACTTCAACCTTTACCAGAGTGTTTTTAAACTGCAGTACCTATACTTCTACTTAAGTAGCAAATGTGTGTACTTTTGACACCACGGGTAACAGGAACAGAATAATTTTTCCAAGGTGTTACCTTGGCTGTTCTTGAATGTGCTGTTAAACAACAGAGTTATTCAGCTGAGACAGAGAGAGTAAAGAAGACCCATTTAGAAAGGCTGGGATAATTAAGAGGTCAGCAATCCAAAAGGAGACAACAAGAGGGATAGAAAATGAAAAGATGTTTTTGTTGCTTAAACATTATTATTATCTTCGTCATTCCTGAATTGGCTAAAAAGACATTTTATCAAACTTTGGGATAGTTTACTAGCCTGGGTGCCATTCCGAACTTAGTCCCGCCCACAAGGCTTGAGGTTGGGAAGTTCGGTCTGGCTCTGCTCCATAGTAGCGCGAGTATGATCGCCCACCCTCTGGCGATCCAATCAAATTGTCAGGGCGGGCTTTATACGATGATGGACAGATGATCAACAGTAACGTAATCAACCATGTGACCAAAGCGCGCTTGGGTGACAACAACAATGGCTGCCGCCGGAGAGTTGAGGTGAGTGGATTCTGCTATTAGGTCTGTTCTAGAAGATATCGACAGCAAATTAATTTTAAAAGAGGAACAGAGAAACGCGATCAAGGCTCATCTTCTTATTCTAGGCGCTTTGATTTTTGTTGACAACAACTATGCATCGCTTAACATACGTCACGCACTCCGTTGCTCTTATTGGTTGTAGGTCTATCCAATTGAGTGCAGAGGCATTTTTTTTCCTGGTTCGTTCAAAACACGCCCCATAATCACAGCTCTATGGAGCAGTATCAGACTCATATTCTGACTAGAATTGAGTAGGACTATGTCAGGCTAATAGTTTACACCATCCTGTTACCATTGTAGGTTGACCAAAACTTCTAAAACTCAAACTTAGTTCAGTAGTGCTGACTTAATCACCTTTAACCTTTATTATGGGCAGAAACGTTTGATTAAACATGACATTTGGTTTTGATAAGGTAGATACTGAAAGTCACTACAGCAAACACAATGGCATATTAAGACCTGCTTTATTAAATGTGTCCCAGCATGCAGAGGTAAATCTAATTTTGCTACTCAAAGAACACAATATGGTTGTGCATTCATGAGGTACTCTCTCTCTTGAGCAAAAGTTTATGTTGCTGATGCATTATAAATATTACATTATTTTGTGAATCCCAGAGACTATCTACAGGTAAACTTTTTTTGTATAAAATATCAAGAGTAAGGCTAAGGCCTTGTCCTTTCAGTACATATACTAAGGTTGAAACCAAATAGTTTTGTCCTCATGAAAATAGAAATGTTATCTTAAATCTAGAGTTATAGACTACAAGTTGATTTCTACAAATATTTACTCCTAAATGACTGGGATCTGGGAGAATAATTCAGAAGGTTGGGTAAAAAAGATAGAGATAGAGGGAATTTTGTGGAAAAAAAAATGCTTTTGTCCTACAGGTATTACTTTCACTCATTAGCTGTTACTAATATTGTGTTTTATCAGCCAAATAAAAAGTCTTTATTTTTCCAGTTCTTCTTAAAAGAACAACAGCTATTTTCATCTGATTATATTTCAAATAAATGACCTAAGAGTGTTAGACCAATTTTTAAAAAGTTCCCCCAACATAGTTAAAGACAGTCCAATGTTGTCAGTGGACCAAGGAATTATTTTATTTGGAAGTCCAGTAGTGATCTCAACACTCTGAAGCTGAGGGCTCTGTGACATTGTGAATTTAGCACAACCTGTAGGAAACTCCTGTACTATCAACAACTTCAGTGAACTTTTATTCTAAATACATAAATAGTAATTGGGATTAATAGCTTGTTGGTTGCTTCTGATATACAGTACTTTAATATAAAACTTTGTAAAATCATCAAATAATGGCCATATTTTCTATATTTTCAGCCTGTGTCAAGTGATTGTATCTGTAAGCAGCTATGGACAACTATCGTCGTTATTTTTCAAGTATCTATATGTTAACGTATACATTGTTTAATGAATAAGATCAAAGCATTACAATAGCATTCAGGGTTTCAGGAATGAAAATATACTCCTTTTTGCACTGAATTGAGAAGGAAAGCACGTATACTAAAAGAGGGACAGTGGGTAGTCTAAAAGACTTCCTCCACTTTGCAGGGTCCTGAGAGTTCCAGACATTTACTGTAAAGTGACAAGTTAGCCTAGCATACATTTTTGGCTGGAGTAGCCAAGAAAAAGCAACACAAGGCTTGGGAATATCAATGACATGTAAAATGGCCCCAGTCGAGATTAGAATTTGTGAACTTTTCTTTAAACCAAAAGTACTATTAGCTGCATCATTCTTAGTAAAAGTCTGACAAATATAAATTTCAAGAGGCTCAAAAAAAACACTTAATTTGCCTTTGCCTGAATTGTTTTGTTGTCTGCTGCACACTGTCATTCATACTGCAACCTTAGATGATAACTTACGGTAGATTAATCAGGGTACATTTTCCTCTATTTTTCTCCAATTTCTACACAGGTACCACCTACCTGAAAAACATACTGAAATTACTAATTTTTGAAAGATTTGATTTAGAATACATGTCTGAATGCAACGATAGCTACTGGAATATTTTTCAAATTAAAATTTTAATCAAGTTTTGGTTTAATGTTTAATCAAGCGGGAAACATTAAAATATGAAAATTTTCACCGAATATGTCTGGATATTTATTCATATCAGGCAATCCTTTAATCTCTGCACTCTAAACTAATGCACTTGGTCAATCAACTATTAAATCAGTAACTGCTGATAAGTGCAGCATTGAGCCATGACAATGCAATAGAAAGTTTGCAATGAAAAGAATACTTGAGTAATTAGGGTGTAAGTGTCACAGTGATTCTTGTCACATTTTGTATGGATCAGATAAAAAGGTTGGCCCGCAGTCAGAAAATGTCCCATAGTCAGTAACCATGTCTGCACACCACCCTCACAGTTCCCATCTGCTTGGCAATTAATTCAGAACACTCACAAACAACTAGGTGGGAGACTGAAAACCAGTGATTTAAAGTGTGACAAAATATAGAAAGCAGATTTTACAGAAGAGTCCTTCCTCCCTGTTCGCCAAACTAACCTTTATCCCCACCACTAGGGTCAGCATAATTAACCCCTTACCTCCAATGGTTGTAAGTAAAGGCTCTAAGCAAATTCAGAACACCACTCAAAAAGACTCTTGTTAAATCGGAAACTATCTCCAGACTTTCTCATCTCATGCTTCCCATTTGCTGTAGAGGCCCATGTTGAGACCTTGTCTCACTGGCTGAATCATAGTGTGAAGACCATAGGAAGGAACAGGACAAATCAGCTTTATGATACATAAAACAGCCAGAAATAACTGAAGAATGGCAGATAGAAATTATATTAAAAACTGTGAGAGTGCTTACTAAGAATACATTTTACACTCTGTTTTACATTTAGAACTGCCTTAATTCTTTATGTGGGCTAAGACACATTCCTCAGAGGCGTTAACATATTGTGGATGCAGATTTGTTGCCTTCCTATTCAGGATATGAGCCCCCGGTTACACCGCATACCAAAGGGGGTCTTTTGGATTGAGATCTGGTGGCAGATTTTGTTCAATGCAGTTCAGAAAACTCCATGAATGAATGAGTGAATGAATGATCAGGTTCCAATGGTCATTGATATATATATATATATATATATATATATATATATATATATATATATATATATATATATATTCTGAAGCAGGGTGTAGTCCTGGTAGAGTCCAAATAACACTGAAAAACCAATCTATCTTCTTGAGCCAGGATTATGGAACATACTTTTGCCTTATTTATACAAAGACCATATAGCTTAGATAAGCACTGGACAGTTAGTTTTAAATTTGTCACATGATCTTCAAGCTGTCATACATACATGGACTTGTTCATTAATTATTTAGCTAAGGTGTTTAAACAATGCCAAACTACTAGTAAGGATGACAAAGTGTTCCAAGAAGTCCATTGGGTTAACTCAATTTGCTGTAAAAAGGCAGAATGGATCCATGCTTTCATCTTGCTTATGTCCCACTCAGACTACAGCTTCAGCTACAGGCGTTTGCAATCTGTTCTTTAGTAGAAATAACCTAATCCAATTGTAGTCTTAGTTTTCTGTGTTTAATCAATGGGAGTTTTCTGCTGTTTTAGCACTCTCTGTTCAGCATGTGCTTTCAGGAATTGCATCCCACATCACTAGGTTGTAAATAATTTCTGATTTTTGACACCAGAAAGACATTTTCATTCACACAACTGCCGCTGGCTGCATACCTTCTTGTTTTCAGCTGATCTCTGTGAATGATTGTGTTTGCCATCCCAGTAGATCAGCAGCTTCTGAAATATTCATAGCAGCCAATCTATCATCAACAAAAACAGCACATTCAGTGTCAGGTAAATCCTATTTCTCCCCAATTCTGGTGCCCAGTTTGAACTTCAACAACTCACCTTTTCCATTTCTAGATTCCAAACAGCACTGAGTTGCTGCCAAGCTTGATTTATCATTTGTGTTACCAAGCAACTAAACAGATGCACCTAGGCCTAGTAAGCGTAGTTCGTTTTTGGGATAAAACCAAACAGACAGACTCATTGTTCCCTACATTTCATATAAAGATCTTTACAGATTTTTGAAAATCAGATGAAAAAGCTGTGTTTCAGGAATAATAAATGTAACTGATTTCAAAAGACATGTATATATATATATATATATATATATTTTTATTTTTATTTTTTTTTATTTATTTTTGTTTCTTTATAGGATTTCTTCAATCCACTGCTGAAGGCTGTAACCTGTTTGTCTACTTTGGTATCACAGTTGAGAAGCAGTGTTAAAATCAGTGCTCAGTTGGCATGCCTTTGGCTTTCACAAGCTTACTGCATTACAACCATCTCGGCAGGCAAAGTAGGACAGAATATTTATTAAGAGATCATCTGTCTGTGATGTATTAAAATCCATAATGTATTAAATATCCAGCACTATGGAGAGGGGTTGATATTAGGAGCACAGCCATCACCACAGTTGGAATAACTTCACAATATCTCTACGAAATAATGCGTTTACAGGGGATAAGCTAAGCTTTTGTAGATTTCCCCTGGTGCTATTTGCTACATATTTTTGCTGTCATGGAAAGAAAATAAGATCAGATGAAATGCATCAATTATTCATGGGGCACTTGTCGTTTTATTCCAGGTTGTTGTATATTTTGTCTTTCCTATACTAGTGATCCCGTTTTATTGTAATAACAACAGAAGAAGCAAATAGTATAAGAGGCACCAGTTTGTCTCTGTACTGTACATATGGGGTACCCTCTGGGGTAGACATGTTTATAAGCTTCTTTGGGTGAAGATAGCTTTTGTGAGTAGATTAGTTGGTTGGGTAAGAGGAGGGGCATTAAGACCAGTTACACCCTCTGTTACTCCTGTGTGCCCAGTATTCACCCCAGATTGTGGATACAACCCTACCCCCCCCAAAACGAAAAACAACACTAATCCTTGTTATATCTAGGACACAATGTCAAAGAGTAAAACACAGATCTTGCCCCTGCACAGAATAAAAAACACATAACATGAAGGCTTTACACATACACTTGCACATTATAGAAAAATGTGGCCTTTTAGCTATTTACATAAGAGGACAAGCACAATCCTTCCATTTCTTCTTTTCAGTTCTTTAAACAACTACTTTACCATAGCACCAAAAAAACAGAAAGCAATAGCAAATAGACCAATTTAGGTCAGTCAAATCAGTATTACTGAAGGAAAAAAAAAAATAAAAATAAATAAATATATATATATATATATATATATATATATATATACTGTATATATATATATATATTTTTTTATAACGTTTTTTACCAACAGTGTTGTTTTTGTCAATGATGAGGATGATGAAATAATTTAGTCTACACTCCTTTTTTTTCATGACGATAATGAAAACTGACGAGATAAACATGGATCTTTGATGACTAAAGCAAGACTAGTCATAGGTTTGATTTTTAGTCAATGAAACAAGGCTAAATAAAAATTTGTGGGTCGTCAGTCAAATGTTTAAAATGCATAATTTTGCTGTCATCAGTTAAGCAGTATCAGCCTTGCTGCTGCATCCTGTTTGATCCTGCTGCCCACCTCCCATGCAGCATTGCACATGCTGCAGGAGCACAGATGGATCATGGCAGCAGCTGCAGGGTCTGAGAAAATAACCCCGAATTGTCTAGTACTGCGTGCTCAACTCTTACAAACTCTGCTCTGATCTTCACTCTGTGATTTTGCAGAAATGCGTCTTTGTGTACGCTCTCCACACCAATAGTCCGCTCTCAGCAGTGTGGCTCCTCCTGCTCTCACTACTTAATAAACTATGTGGCTGATCATCATCTGCCAAGCAGAAAAAAATCCCTTTACTATCAATATTTTCTTTTTTCCAGCTCAGGTGATATTAAACCTTTAAAAGTACCAAAAGGAATCCCTAACTTATATCCAAATAAAATATTTAATTTAAATCAGTTTATTTCTGGATAAAGACCCAGATGAAAAGGTACATAGATCTTTGAATATTTCTCGCTCATTGTTCTTGTTTCTAATTATTACAAACATTATGTAAATGCTTCCTTGTACTGTCATTAAAACATTTTCTATGTCTACTTTGCATATGTCAACATTTTAGTTAATATATTTATTCATTTTAGGTCTTGATTGCCATGGCATTACAAGGCAATTATTTAGGTTCTTTCTGTATTTTTTTTAATAACAAAACCCTGTGAATTTAAATTTACTTTGACCCCTGAACAGCAGTAATCAAGGGGTAGATTGAAAAAATAAAACCATAATTGCCAAAGTAGAAAGAAGAATTTTTTTGTTCTTTGTTCTTTTTTTGGAGTAATGATGATTTTATTGTTCTGTGTGTAATGCATAATTTATAGTAGTTCTGGAAGTGTTTGCTTGATGGAAACGTATGTCTAAAACCATTCCTTTATTGTACATTTTGTTAGCTTGTCTGTCTGCTATATTAACCAATATGAGGAGTTGAACTAAATCTGATATTTTCACAGCTTTTGTGAGACACTTTTTGTCATGGTCCTGGTTCTGTTAAGCTTTCTTTTGAGTATTCAGTTTTACTTTGCTTCATGTTTTCTAGTTTAATTGGTTTGATTCTTACTGTGTTGTCTTTTCTGGATATATTTGAGTTCTTAGATTTATATTTGTTGCCCTCTTGTGTTGGTCTCCTTTTCTCTAGCTCCCTTCTAGAGTCCTCTCTTCACACCTGCTTCTAATCAGCTCATTACTCCTGTCTTTGTTCAGTCTCCTATATAAACTCTCCCTGTGCAGTTCCTCAGTGCTGGTTCCTTGTCTCTCCTCACCTTTTCCTTTTCGTGCTTGTTTTCCCCGATGTCTCCATGGTTCTGGTTTGTTTAACATTGCTATGTTGGATTTTTGGATTCCTACCTCAGTCAAATCTTCAAGAACTTACCTCTGCTTCCTTGCCTCTGCATTTGGGTCCTCAAAACCTCCATTCAACCTGACACCTTCTCACGAATATGCTTTTGGAAGAATGGTCTGAAATTGCTGTAAACACTCCTAAACCTTGTGGACAGCCTTCCCAGAAGAGTTGAAAATGTTCCAGTTGTGAAGGGTGGACCATCATTATATCAAACCCCTATAGATTCGGAGTGGGGTGTCACTTAAAGCCATATGTTAGTCAAGGCAGGTGAGTGAATACTTTTTGCAATACAGTGTATTGTTGAAAATAATGTTGGACAAATGTTAATCAGATAATGAAACAGACTTAAAGAGTCTTTTATTGTTGAGGAAAGAATTTAGATATGTTAAATACAAAACATGTTTTATTCAATAAGCAAAATCACAATTATTAAATTATAACGGTTTTATCTGTTAGAATGTATGTGCTTGTTAAAACCCTAATAATACCTGCCTGTTAGCTGTTATGGCTCATGTTTTCCCAAGCAGTCTGTCTAATTATGACAATGTTTGGAAATGAAATGAGAGCCAAGACAGAATGGATTATTTTTAACAGATAGCTCTCTCACTGTGCATTAGAAGTGTCCTTGAACCAGAATGATGTGTTATTCTTATAAGGCCGGAGCCAGTGATGCCTCCCCTTTTTACAAAGATATATGATGTAATGACATGATGATTTGGCAGGTTGTGTGTATAAAATGCTTCTTTAACTGGTATTCTGGGCCGAATTTCTAAAGAAGCAAGCCCGGTGGTTTGCGCTGCCCTCTGTAACACGAGATTGCAATTTCTACAAAAACTGTTTTCATGTGCAATAGTTATTTAATACATACACATTATGAAGTGTTATTTAAAGTGTTTGCTTCAGGTAATCTCTTCTCAGAAAAGAATCGGAATAATAACATTAAAATTGGAAACACAGAGCTTACCTGTACAATATCCAAAAAAACTGTTTAAACTGTGGCAAAGCATGCTGCCTGAATATACATTACTTTAAGTGTACTTTCTTTAGCAACTCTATTCCAGGTGAATCCCAATTTTTTGCCCAGTTTTCTTAGTTCTCTAAGTCTTGGAAAGGAATAAAGCCTTTCTATCCCTTAAATAGAGTTTTTGCCTTTTTCATGAAAGTTCTTGAGAATTCAGAGGATAATACACTTAGACAAAAAAACAAAAACATAAATAATAAAAATAGTACCTCACTTGTCAGATTTCAGCGTTACACTAATTTCTATGTTAATGTGCTGATCTATGTCGTTCGATATCAATTCTATTTTTTGTAAAACCATCAAGAAGAGCAAAAATATGTTCAATTAAAAAAATTACATTCATATGTATTTTTTTCATACACTTTGATTTTAGTTATAAGTATAGAGCAGGGGTCTTTAATTGTTCTGCAAGTATAACTTGTCACTTCTCCAGTAAACTTAAATTAAACATTTGCAGTACTTTGTTGGCATTTATCAAGGGCTGTAGTTTCCTTTAGGCACAGTTTTTTTTAAGTTAGGTGTGAGGAGGCAGGGAAACATTTAAAACATGCATGACAGGAGATCCTAAGGACAAAAGCTGAAGAGCTCCGTAGAGGTGATAGATTCATTCAGTTTATTAAAAAGATTGAAGTATATTCTATTATAATAACACATTGGCAAGCCATTAAATATCTACACATAGTTTAAATATAGACGCTAAACTTTCTTACATCCCTTACTGAAGGTAGATCAAAAAGCAGCGTAACTATTGTATCAAAGAGTCAATATGTAGAGTCTTATCTATTATGCATCACAATTATTATTTTAGATTATTGGACCAGGTCACTAACCAAAAATCTGTTCAATCTTTGATGTGCCTCTTGTGAAATTTCTCCCAAGAATGACACCCTAGCCTCACAGCAGTTACATTTCTTCTTTGGGCATTTTATTTAAGACTACTTCCATAAATATTTAGTGAGCACAAATCCTTGTGGGCTGCTCTTTGGCACAATTGTTAGTATTGTTGCCTGTCAGGAAAACTAACTTTGGTTTGGAATACAAGTCAGGGCCTTTTAGAATGGAGTTTGTGTGCTGAGGGACTGCAGATACCCACGCATGCTTCCACTATCTAAAACCATTAGGTCCATTTACTCCGCTAAATGGGCTTCAGGCATAAATGTCTATGAAAGCTGTCCGTTTGTGTGTTAGACTGTGATTCACTGGTAACCTAATCAAGGTTAGCCACTGACTTTGACTGGTAGCAGCCCCCTTCCTTTACTTAGCAGGGGTTAAGAGGGTATATGAATGAATATTGCTGTTTTTAACTTCAGTGGTTACTTTTCTTCTCTATGTTTGATCATCTTTTACAGAATCCTGTTCATCTCACTGGTGATTTTAAATACTTTCGAGCCCTCTAAGTTAATTGCGTCTATGATAAGCCATAGACTCATATTTTATCACCAAGTGTAGAAACCTTGTACAAGAAACTTGAGCTTAGGATGTTCTTAATCTTAAAATCTTACCTTGTGCAGGGCATGTAGCGCTCAAGTGTGTAAAGATTTTTGGAACAGTTTCTAGTAGGTGGATTTAATTTGTCCTTTGGAAGAGAGCAGTATTATACGTTACCCAATTCTTCAGACACCAGTTTTCTGTTTTGTTAATCACAGTATAGATAATTGGCCGAGGGGGAGGGTTTGATTTAAACTTTGGCAGGGATACTATTGGTCTTAAGTTTCATTGGTTTGATGTCATTGGTCCTACGAAATATGCCTGCTGCTTTTTTTATGCTTTACATTAGCATCAGAGTGCATTTTGTTTAAAGAGAAACGAAGCATTTCTTTCTACATTTATACAAATTATATAAGCACTGCACACAATAGATGCTGTTTATCAATATTTTAAGCATCACCAGCTCTGATCAATGTGGAATTGTCCCCCCCCCCCCTTGCAATTGTTTGCATTACCGGCGACTAAGACAGAAGGTATATTCATGCCTATTTAACAAGATATAGTCTAAATATGTCGTAGAAATGTTAAATGTGGATTTATCCTTTATTTTCTTTTGCAGTTATAGATCTGTGCAGAGGTAAACAAAAGTAAAACACATTCTTGTTTTTCTTTTTTTTATCTGATATGCTGATATTTTCTCTATCAAAAAAACAAAGAAAAATAATGCACTGGAAAAAAAATCTAAATTTAGATACGTTTTTTCTTTTTCTTTTTTCTTAAAATATGTGCATTTGTTCTTAGATTGAGGAGGTAAAGGAGACATTTTGCCAAGACAATTTAAACTTAAAATAAGAAAACATAATTGGTTTGTCTTATTTCAAGTGCATATTTTCTAATTATCTTAAGATTAAAAATACTCAGTCCATTGGCAGATTATCTCATTTACCTGCTTAAGCTAAGGTAAAATACACTTAGTTTAGGAAATTTTAACTTATTTATAGATTGTTTTTTCAGTGTGCATTCAAGGGACTATTTTTTTAAATTGTCTTGATGCCAAAAAGAGCCCAACAGATTTGACTTTCACAAGTGTAGCAGTATGGCAATTGCCATATTGCTCCACTTGTTTCATGCATATAAATTGCTTTATTATAATTATGCAGGGAGTTTTACAGTTTATATGGACACTGCAATATAACTAGAGCAGAAAAACAGAAGAAGAAATAGAGAAAAAAAAAGAAAAGTTGAAAGAGGAGATAGAAAGGAGACAATGACAAAACATTTTCAGTCTGCTTAATCGCCTGCAACGAGATGTAAACAGAACAGCACAACCGAAAGACATGGTACGAGACATTCAATAAAGCAACACCTTGAAACTATCGCTGAAGTAGTATTATTTATTCTGACATGTACTCTGTGTTACCTGAAGATATGAATGTGGGCTTTCTGTATGGAAAGTGAATCTCTGAGTACCTGGAGCCAAGCACCTGTAATTGTTTGCACTTGTGCATGTAAAGTTTATCCACAGAGAAAATGCTAAATAGTGGTTGTGGAGAGCTGGAGAGGCGCACCCCCCAGAGCACTGAGTCCAGCGCCGGGAAACCCAAAGCCCCAGACGCCCAAAGGGACCCCAAGAGCGAAGGCACCAAGGAGGGGCAAGCCCCGGAAATCAGACCCCCACAAAGGGAGGAGGAAAGACAGCCTCGAGGAAGCCCCCCAGCCACCGCAATGCCGGAGCCGCGGGGACGAGTCCGCGACGAGGCCACCAGGAATGAGCCAGTAGCTACCCACATTCAAGGGACTACCGTATTTTCACGACCATAAGGCGCACCTTAGTAAAAGGCACAGTCTCAGTTATGCGTGCCATTACTGTATTTAACACACACATAAGGAGCACCGGACTATAGGGCGCAGGTTTTATATACAGGTACATGTCTTCTACTACGTTTAAATACCTCTACTGCGTATTTAAAAATAGAGCAGGAGCAAAACGGAGTATGATTGTGCTTTATTCATGTAATTATTACAAAGTATTAATCAAACCTGG
>NW_015150732.1:762629-769760 GCF_000732505.1 Cyprinodon variegatus
AAAAGAGTTTTTGTTGATAAAATGTATTATACAGTACTTCAGAATTAAATATTATTTTGAGATGCAAACATTGTTTACTTACATATCTCTAGTTTCACAAATCAAAACACTCTCTTCTGCTTTTTTACAGAACTGCAATCAGCATCTTTCGCCTGTTTTAGCATAGATAATATTTTGTATTAATTGAGACTAGTTTTGTAGCCTAGCATTAATTGTAATCGCAGCTGTATTCTAGTGTGAATAAAATGTAAATTTCGTGCTCCAAGCATACACATACGTACATATGATCACTAGAAAACAGCCAATCAGGAAGACAGAAGGCAGACCTTAAGGCAGAACAACCAATGAGAGTGAAGTTAAACAGCACTGCACAGTTACCTGCTCTATAAGTTAAAGGGACAGCAAAGACCAGGCAGAACTTATATGGAGCAGCAGTGGCAGTTACCTGGCAGCAACGCTAACAGAGGAAAAGCAGTGACGGCTGCAACGTCGTTGTATTGTAAATTATAAACATATTATTGACATAGAATTATTGGTAGGGACAAGTAGGTTGGTCCAAAATTTTGGTAGGGACATGTCCCACTGGACCCTATGCAAACCTAGGCCCATGTCATTGGTGCTCTTTCAGGAAATCAACTTTTGGTCCTTCTCCAGGGTGGCCTTGTCAACGACATTGAAACTATTTTCCATTGTCTAACCAGCAGGTACTGCCAAGGTAGTTTGATTTTGGCAGCCATCATCCAAATATGATATAAAATAATAGATTTTATTTGAAATGCTTGAAATACTTTTCCTGTCCTTTTCAACAAATTGCATCAACTTACAGTATGAGACAAAGAAAAGGGTGCTTGATTAGGGTTGCTCACGTGTTTGATTGTGTAATAGGCTAGATTTCAAATACCTCAACAAAATTGGTAAAACTTTTTTTCTAACATCGATTAAAATCTAAATATGAAGCGTGAAGTGCAGACAGATTAAAATAGACCAAGTCAAGTTAGAGGCAGATTGAGATGAGTTGTCCGCTATCTTCTCACAAGCCCTGGCTCTAGATTGATTCCTGTACCCTGCACAAACACAGCAAACTCTGAGGGGTTCATGCCTAAAGGCATACCTACTGATGTGCTCAAGTGTATGTTCTAAAGTTTACTTTCATGAGTGTAGTTTTAGAAAGCTGGAAAGGATAAAAAAGTTCCATGAGAAAATGCAATAAGGAGAAATATTTGTCATGGCTACTAACCTGGCATCAGAAACAAAGGAGCTTGAGTTGAAAGCCCTGTTAAGATTCTATTTGAAAATACCTATGTGGAAAGACTCACATCAGTGTTTGACTTTACATGAAGACTATTTTCAAGCACATTAGGACAATGAAATGTCACTTTTACAGCTTTATAAAGGATAAAGGGAAGAATGCTTAATGAAAATGAAAAACAATTGAAAACACCAACATTTAAATTCAAAGAACCTGCTCTATCTAAAGTTTTATGCCAGAATAAAGAGGTCATGTTGTTAAAGTAATCATGCTGCTTTATTCACTAAATAGTCTGCACTTCTCTGCAGCTAATTGCTGATTTTGTTTGATATTTGAATCTAAAATCCTTTGACAGAGTAAACTCTGAAAGACCGCCTTATGTGCTAAAATATTAAATATCAGTAAGGAAAAATATTTTTAAAGCTTATTGGATTTCTGTGTTTATGTCACAATAATTTTCTGCTCTATTTTATTTGCTTAACATGCCTATTTTTATGTTATCTTTATGGAAAATTTCAAGTCCTATTAACAATGTAAGAGGAAAATATGAGCCTTTTAAACAACAACTGGGCCCAGTGCTGGTTTGGGCTTGTACATTTCCTTTTGACATAAGGAGCTAGTTGTACTGAAGGATTATGGAAATACATATATTTAAGCTTTATACCAATACTTTATCCAATTCAAGAAACTTTTCATTTATGCTTAGGTGTTTTAAGGCCAAATGTTCTTGCTAAGAAATTGAAATATGAAAGCTAAATTCCATTTTTTGTTTTTTTGTCTTAGGTACTGCAGCACAAGACTAATAAATAGTAAATGCTTTGGATCATATATAGCAAAACAAAACATAAAACAAGACGCTAGAAGTGTTATCATTGATGAAAATACTAACCTACCAGCTAATATCAAAAGCTCAGCATTCTTATATGTTGAAAATGTAATGTTTCAGACTCACTCATGTAAAAAATGGATGCTTCTATTTCTGTTTTCTGAAAGTCCAGCAAAAAAAAGGTGTAAGATGAATCTATTAAGTTGGTAATGATACTGATTGACCGCTGCATGTCTAGATAAAAAACTGCTTAAGAAACAGCATTAATTTCCTCAACCAGGACGATGACAAAAATATTACACCCATTTTTCCGTGACGATGATGAGACGATGACGGACTAAAATAGTTTTCAGAAAATAAAAATTTGACGAGAATAAAAAATTTTTTTTTTTTCGTCAACCAGACAAAAACCAGATCAAATTTAAAAGCCATGGAAGATTTGTAATTGTTAATATAAGTGTTTCTTGAACTTCATAGAAGATTATGTGTTGTTGCCCTGTTTGTCCCTACACAGAGCCTGTCCCACAGTGACTAGCGCTGCTCAGTCAGTACGAGCAGAGGGCTTATACTGGTCACTGGTCATAGTTAACCGTGGCTAGCTCAACTTCGCAGTCATTACGTCTGGCTCGGGTGCCAGTGTACGGTTTGTTGGAGGAGCTGGGCGAAAACAATGCCTGGAAATATGGAGCCATTTCATTTAAAACACAAAGGACAACAAAATAACTTGCATGATAATGACTGACACCACAGCCAAATCAGATGTTGGGGAAGGACGGGAAGTCTGTTGCAGAGATGTTGGGAACACCCCCACCGTACAAACCTGAAGCCAAAGAGCAGAGAGCCCTGGAGAACTCAATGGCAAAGTGGATTGGACATTCTGTCCTGCCTGCAAGGACCATTCAGGGTGAAGACTTTGTGGATATGATGAAACAAGCTGACAAAAGGACCAATGCGTACAGTGTGATAAAACAGAGAATCAGTGTGTTTATGGAAAAGTTCTATTCTGCACAGTGTTATTTAAATAAAATAGAGAAAAAGAGAAGCAGTGTTGACTAAAATGACAAAAATTTGCACAGGACTAAAATTGATTTTCGTCATTTAGACTAAGGCTAAGACTAAATTGGTAAGGCAATGACTAAATATCACTAAGACTAAAACTGGTTTTCATCATTGTGACTTAGACTAAGAGTAAATAAAAAAAAAGCACAATGTTAAGTCTCTGTGGATCTGAGAAAGGTAATCAACACCTGACAGAACAAGGCAGCAGTAAGTTGTATTAACCTTGTTAAAATGCTGAATGTGTGTCCATGTATTTAAATCTGTCTTTTCAGTGCAAACAAAAAGGCAGAAGATTAGTCAACTTTCCCGCTGCTGTTTCTGTCAGGGTTCTGCGTGCTGTGCTCTGCTGATTCTGTTCAACAGGTGGCTGTTGTTGACAGGTGGGTGTGGCCCCGCACCTGCGGCTTATTGGGGCTGCTGTGCTGGAGCTTAAGAGGAGCTTTCAGTCAACTGAAGGAAGCCAGAGTGTTAAACCATTGTGGTACGCCTATGCCTCCGTCCTGTTGACAGATCTTCGTTAACCTGAAGTTTTGGGTTCTTGATTCTAACCTGTCTCCTGTCTCCCTCAGTTCGTTGAACTCTGGTTTGCTCACCCGTCTGTCTCTGTTCTCTGAAGACTGGTCACTGAATCTCTGCTCAGATTTTGCTCTGGCGTTCCCCTCAAGCCCCTCTGCTGCGGTGCTGCTCGGGCACCGCCTTAGTCCCACCTGTCGCTCAGCCTTCTCCTCTCATTGAAAAGCTGTGAGTTACAGAACCCTTTCCTCCACTCATCCTCCCCAGATAGGTTTTCCGTAACTGGCGGTAAGCGAACAACGCAGACTCCCCCAACTTTCTTATTTTTAATCAGTTTCCTCTTTCATCCCTCAGAGCCCCAAACACTGATGTCCCAAACCTCGCCTGCGGCTTCCGTTCTGAACCATTCATTGTTGTGTGTAGCCTAAATAAACATCTTAAACTGCTCCTTGTTCTCTGTCTGGCCAAACACCTCAAAACCATGACAGTTTTCCTCCATGCCTCTGTCATGTGAAGTCACCTGGCATTAGTGCTTATGGTATGTTGGAAGATAGAGCAACACAACCTAATATTTCCTTGTATCTTTATGTTGGATTGTGAATAAGGCGGCCCGAGATAAATTCACTGTGTCTGTTCTGTATTCCTTGTAACTTTCTTGCTCTGTGTTTTTGGTATTTCAACTTTCCTCCACAACTTTCCTACGATGGTCCATGTCTATGTTCAGATGTAGAAACATTCATGCAAATACCCCTTGCTCCACAACCCCTCCTCCTCAGGGTGGTTTTGATGTCCTGTTGTTAGACTTTGGCCGAGGCTCACACCTGGGGCAAAAGAAAAGGCTTGCTGAGGTGCAAATAAATTAAAGAGTGAGTTTGCGTTAGTTAAAACATGCAAAATCCAACAAACATCAGTAAAAACGAAAGAGAAAATTTAGATCTTCCTTAGAGTGCTCTGTAAGGTCATTAATGCCGCTTGTTTACATTTTGGCACATGACCAAAGGCTTAATGTAATTACCTGACATTTAATGTGATAGAATGAACTAAAGCTATAAATACATTTCAAAAGAACAAAAAAGAGAGAAACTGGATTCAATATAGTTTTTTTGCACAAATGTGTACTGTGTTTAGAAATATTTATATTTTAGAAAAAGGTTGCAGTGCATTTTATGTTAGCACAACTGCCACCTTTAAACAAAACAGGGATCCAGGGGTCTTGATTTTTGACCAAGTGTTTACAAATTCTAAAACAAATCTCCAAAAGGAGTGATGATTGTAGTGTTTCTCCTCATAAATATTTTGCAGCCTTAGCACAAGCCCTCATATGCTATTCATCAAGTAATATTTAATTCATTTCATTTTTTTAGCTGAAAACCAGTCCTTGGCACGAAAAGCCAGCGGCTCTCTGAATGTGGCCTTGGTTTTGCAGCCCACTTCCAGCAGGTGAAAGTAACAGCCTAAGGGAATCTTGTTTACACTTGCTCTGTTTCTACAGAATATGCTGCTTGAGGATGCAGTGGGATTATGCAAATCCTTTCTTTTTTAACCTGACAGCAAACAAGAGACAAAAAGATATTAGATGGAAAAGGACTTCATTACTGTTCTGTGTTGAAAAGAGGAGGACTGTTTCTGTGTCGACTTGTTTAAGAGCTACTGATGTCTTGGGTGATATAGTACAAACCGTTTCATATACTCTGCTGAGAAAAACCAATCACACATTATTGACTCTTTGCACATTTGGTATTGTTATAAGACAAAAAACAAAAATCTAAAAAGTGTCATGTTAAACCCCTCTCCTGAGCAATTGCTTACGGATTTTCTTTGAGAATTTCCTTAGCATTTATCTTTTTACATTATATTAACCATCTTCCCTTACTATCTGCTAAGAACTCTCCCCACAGTATGATAGTGTAACCTCCATGCTCTAAGATGGGGATGATATTTTCAGAGTTAGAAAAGTAAATCTTTTTTCTTTTTCCCTAACTTGTACCTGTATCTGTGTTGCCGCTATTACTGCAGACCTCAAGCTCTGCAAAACAAAAAGAGAGAGTTCTGAACTTTTTGCAAAATTGCCCTTCAATCTTTTCTTAATCAGCCTCTTCCAGGATATCTTACATCTTTCCAGGTACCTTATTCCCTGCTCTTACCCTCCCTCTCAATAACCTCTTTGGTTATAACAGCAGAACCTTAGCACATACAATGATGCAAGAGCCCAAACAGTGGAGGATTGCAGAAGTGCATTGCAATTCAGTGAAAGATGAAATAAGAGGGTGGAGCAAGGGGTGAGAGAGAGTGAATGAGCATCGTTGAGAGGTTTGAGGCACCAAGGCTGCTGCAGCTAAACAAGCCCCAGGGACAGACCTATTTCCTCCCATTAAGCACTATTTGCTGTTATCCAATATTTGAAAGGCAATGCAGGGAAAAATATATCTTCTGTAATACAGATTAGCCTTCTGGAAAAAAAAAACAAAAAGTATATTTCAGCAAAAAAGAAAAAAAAGGTTGGGGTACTGTTTCAGCAAATAAAAAAAATATTTGTGAGATGATTTTTCTTGGTATTGTATAAAGATTATGTCCAGACATTCTACCAAAAATATCTTCCTGTAAATGCATTAAACTACTTTTGAGATATGTATATATATAAAACCCAGCGGGTTGGAATCCCCCCTGGGGATAGGAAAAAATAACATAAGCTGCCAGTGTGTGTCCTTAGGCAAGCCCCTTTGTGCTACTGCCTATCGGTGGATGAATAGCTCAAGTGGCAAGTCACCCAACTTGCACACAGTAGGCCCAGGTTCATGATGACCATGTGGGTCCTTAGGCAAGACCCTTCAAGCTAATTCCTACCTCATACAATGATGAGAGACAATATAATGAATGACATGCCGGCTCAGACGTTGCCTGGCCAAACAAGGTCTGTGTCAGGTGTTGGGGAACCACAGCACCTTGATGTCAAATGGGCTACTAGAACAACATGAAGGAAATGGACAAGATGTGAGAACAGGGCTCTATTACCATGTTACTACCTAAATAACCCTAACTAGAGAGGCAACATGCAAAGGATGCAGGAGAATGGAGACTTTAATACCCACAGTCTACAATCACAGCTAAACACAGATGGACCGAATGGTAATGGCAAACCAACCGGACCTGTGGTTGTGGACAAAAAGCAGAGGAAAGCCGTCATGATTGACATAGCAATACCAAGTGACTGCAACATCAGGAAAAAGAACATGAAAAACTAGTGAAATACCAGGGGCTCAGAGAAGAGCTGGAGAAAACCTGGAAGGTCAAGGCATCAGTGGTACCCATATTCATTGGGGACCTTGGGGCAGCAACCCCCAAACTGGAGGAGTTTTTACAGCAGATCCCTGGATCTGCTGTAACCATTCCATCAGATATCTCGGTCCAGAAGAGTGCAGTTCTAGGAACAGCGAAGTAACTGTGCAGAACCCTCAAGCTGTATATGAATGTATAGACTATATAT
>NW_015150732.1:770199-786559 GCF_000732505.1 Cyprinodon variegatus
ATATATATATATATATATATATATATATATATATATATATATATATATATATATACACAGTGTGTGTATATATATTTTTCTTTTTTTTTTTTTATTTCATGCCCTCCACACCTCGTGATTCACTGGTTTGGTGACTACATTCCAAACAGACCCCCTTTAGTGAGACTGTGTGTTTGTGATACAGATGCACTATTCCATTTCAGTCTATATATCTGAGCTCCCCAATATGGAGTCCTGCAATGACAAAAAAATAATCTGATGACTTTACAGTTGTAGGCTGTTCCAGGAATGAACAGTATGATTAGTGGAGTGCCGGTGAAACGCTCTGTGCAATGGTTTGGAAAAAAATCATCTTATCTTATGTAAACAAAACAAACATGATAGTGGTACTGTAGATCAAAAAAACAAAACAGGAATATGGGGAGTATAAATACTTTGGTGTTTACACAGGCAGCAGCTCCCTTTAACCAGGACTTTTACAGACTTTCTTTTAGTCAGAACCCATGGCTTTTTTTAAGGCCAGAACATGGATGGACAGATCAATTGAGAGTGTAGCAAATACTTATCTCTTTCTTTACTATTACATGTCATTTAACTTATATTTTGGTACATTTATTTAGTCAGGAAAATCATCCCAGAATTTCTTTAATGAAATCATGTTTGATTTTCTCCACACCTCGTGATTCCTCATCAGGAGCTGGTCATGAGAGGCTAACTGCCCCTCGTTACCCTCTGTATACTAAACAACACAGGATGCATGATAAGGCTGAAACTCCTCCCGATCCCAAAAATTCTTGCATGACTGGAGAATCGGCCCAAAAAGGGCAAAAACTCATGCAGTGTATGCCTGCCTTTATTTGAGTCAGAGGGAAATCTACTGTAATACAGAGCACTACAGACGACCCTTTCAGTCCAGAGCTGTCATCTTCTGTGTTTACTAAAGCGGTACAATTACATTTTACTTCTTTTTCACTTCATACTACAACCTGTAAAAATTATAATAAATTACATTTTTATACTAATAGTTCACAAAATGTAAACAGCAGACATAATTTCATTAGATCAATATGTCTTGGAATATTGCCGTGAAAAATTCTTCTATCTTAATTTTTGTAGCATGGATACACAATAATGTCGGGAAAAAAATCCTCTGAGATTTTGGTGCACTGACACTGTTACTGCAAATTTGTGAGCTGTGTTAGTCTCTGAGTTCTCAAGAAAATACTTTCATGTGTTTCCATCAAGGAATGGACATAAACAGACGGAAATAAAGTACATCTTAGTTATCAATAAGGATTTTAAAACATGGCAGTAAAATATCTCCACAACCACTCGGAGCCGTCCATAAGACAGGATGAATTCATGCTTTATAGTTGTCTCTGCCAAATTCTTACATGGTTGTGTGAATGACCCAGCAGAAATCAAAACTCATGAAAGCAAACTTAGTTGTTTCCGTCTGTTATTGTCTAGTTTTTCTGAACATATCTAAAATATAGGGTAATTTCTCTGCTCTTAGCGGACGGGAGTGGGGTGAGAGGGTTGCTGCAGTATCCTCTGTATCAAGGTTCAATGTGTTGCTTGTGCAAACATAGTATTTAGCATGTTTTGGTTGTAAAAAATGTAGTTTTTTGGCTATTGTCTTTTTGTTTTTCTTAACCAGTCTTTGTTTAAAACACATCAAGGGATTTTTGGCCACATCACTGCTGCTCACCTGACACATTCAGTTTTTCTGACTACACTGATGATTTGCATACTCATTTTAGTTGATCAACCATTTCCAAAAAATACCCCAACAGTCTAATGCTTATATTGAATGCCTTTTCAAGGATAGAGAGAGATACGGCAAGTGAGGGAGCTTTAGATCCAAAACTGGATTTTGTTAAACTATGACAATACTCTCTGCTGTTAAAATGCTTTTCCCTTTAGTTCAATGTATGGCCATTTTTATATGTATCTGGTGGTAGCACAGAAGTCATGTAAGTAAATAAAAGCAAAGTTTTGATTTTGTCTGCTGGGTAATTATTTTTTTTTTTTACTCTGACTATTTTATAGGCCTTAAACCACCTTCATGGCTTAAGGGGACATAACGGGCTGTTCCTGCTGCAGCATCAGAAAAGTTTTACGGGGGTGGCCAAGCAGGGACTCTTTCTCTTACTGATGTGGCACAAAAGCAGATATCTTAGGTTAATTCTTTGAGGTACAAAGCTGTTAGATTTATAGTTACTTTGTTTGGCCTCTACATTTACAAAGCAGATGTGTCCAAGTCCAGTCCTCGAGTGCTATTAACCTGCAACTTTGGGATAAACCTCACTCTAGTTGCAAAAATTAGCATACCATTCAGCCCTGGAAAGGCCTGATAACAAGCCATTTAGTTCAAGTTGCAGGGTGGTGGGTCTAAAGAAATGGAGCACCGCTGAGGCACGCATGACTGCATTTTTAAAGTGAACACTGTTTTTTTAAACCTGACCATTTAAAAGAAGAGAGCAAGAACAGTTTAAGTCAGAAGAATCACAGATAGACCGTGACTCTTTCTAAAGACTCCATGAAAAAAACAATTTTATCCCATTAGTAAAGTTGAGGGTCTTGAGCATACAGTACGGTGAGTGATGGTACAGTAACCTGGCCAGCCAGTAAAAATCTGGCCGGACTAACAGGGTAAGCATCATCAGGATAATGTATTAGATTACTATGGATGTGATGCAAAAACTCTAAGTAACACACTGTTTTTTCTAATTTTGTAGACTATGAAAAATGTCAAGCTGAAAATAGCAGATGCAACCTTTAAAAAAATGAAACTGAACTGTATGTTGTTGAGGTTTTCAAGTTAGACCAATTCCACTTAGGGCATCAGAAAGCATTACTGTGTTGCAATCACCATCTTGCTGTTTTGATAGCTCAAAAGGAGAAAGGTGCTGAGAGTGATGCATCGTCAAGTCCCGCCCCACGTGCTCTGATTGGTCCAGTTTTGACTGTAGTCAACAGCGGTTTACCAAGAATGAATCTGGAGTTTATTCTGGGTAGCGCTCCCAGAGTGACATCAGAAATGTTCTCAGTCACTAATCAAAACGATGTATATTTTACAGGGGAAACACAGAAAATGTGAAGCTAAACCACATTTTGTGAAGGGAATAAAAAATATGACCAATCCCTTTTTCAATTAGTTTGCTGTAGAATAACAAAGATGCAGTTATTTTAACTTTTGCTTCTTGGACAGTTTCAGTGGCACTTGGAGTTTGTTTGGTTCATTCAGACTGTATATACTAACTTCTGCTTATTGTAGTCAAATATAAAACTATGGTTTTCTGACTCATTCACAATTCATTGTCTGAAGGCAGCAAGGTTAGACAAAAAGAGAAGGGAAGATATTCTCAGTCTGAACTAATTCTGTGAATAAAACCACTGGTTTCATTTCTGTAATGATATATTTGACCAAAAGATTATAGGAATTATAACCAAATCAAATTGATACCATCTTTATCTGCATTTTTGCTCCTTACAATACATAAATGAATAGGCATAAATCTTTCCTGACAGATGCTGAACAAAGAATGCAGAACTGAGCAGTTATGCTTCCACAGCACTGCAGCCACGAAAAAGAGGAGGCAGACAGACAAAAAGAGATACAGTCTTCTGCATAGTCATCCTTCATTTCTTTACATTTTCCTTGCAGAGACTGTATTGTAATTCTTTCAAGTGATCTGAAGCAAATATTCTGCTTGCTGAAGGTCTTTGATATTTATTTAATAATTTTTCTTATCTCTCAGAAGATACATTTGTTTGGCTCTGGTTGATAGTCCATTTTTTAGACACAGCACTTGTTTTTTCCTAAACTTTTCCACTCAAACTTTTTAAACATATGCATAAAATGTCATAGTCATAAAAAAGTTTTCACACTCAGAAACAATTTCAAGAAAGTAGATTTCTATATTTGATCCATGAAGAGACAATCTGATCCCCTTGTTAGCCACGAGATAATAAGACAATGGAGCAAGACCGCTCAGAATCAAGTAGAATAAGCACTCCCGAGCATCCTCAACTTATTGGGCAATAATGATATCATGATCTTGGCACGGGATACTGGATTTGGATAATTTCTTCCATCTGCTTAATTCCATCCTGCGCTCATGGTTACACATCAGATCCACCTGTTCCTGTTGCCTATTTAAGCTTCCTGTTCCCAGCCATCAGTGCCATCAGTATTCGAGCCATACGCAAGAGTATTCTAGCGTTCCTGTGTGTTTCTGATTACTTGATCTTGACAAGTTTCTGCCTCTGGAGGTCCGAGTATTGTTTGCTGATGTTCTGCTCTGTTGGCCTGATATGTCTTCAGACTGTTTCCTGGATTCTACCTGCTTCGACCTTGGATCTGTCTCCTGACCCTGGCGTTGATTCTCCTTGGAAACCTCTTTGGGTCTCTGATCTTCTGGCCTGGAAACCCGCTCCTGCATTGAATCTGACTTTGGATTCTCGTTTCGGATAATACTGCTCTTCACTGTCTGCTGGCTTCAGCTTGTTAGTCTGCTCTGCTTCTCCTGGAACTCTGGGGGCAGCTCATGCAGCATGCTGTGGAAAAACAATCCTTACAAATTCCACTCCTTCCTCTGGGCTCAGACCAAACGCCTGACCAGCTTAGTGACTCACATGCTCTTTATCTTTTCCCGTCTGTGTTTCGTGGTCACTAACCTGAGTTTCCACATCTGCACACTGACTGATTGAATTCTGGGGTCTACGTTCTGAGCTTCTGACTGGTTTGCTATACTCATTTTCTGTCACACTCAGTAATTTGCATTTACTAAGTCAAACAGTTTAGCTTTTATCCAGTCATAAAACTTCACCATATGTCTGCTGTAACTATTTGCCTATGAATCATGTCTGCCATTCAGCATTGAACCTTAAATCAATATCCAGACAGCCTCTACTCCTATTTTGAAATTTACCAAATCTGTGCAGCTCACTTCTGTGCAGCTCAATTTTTTTTTCAGAAATTGACTTCTTTTTCCAAGTCACCTGTCAACAATACACTTATTCTGTATATCTGAAGGATGGGGACTGTTCTTCCTTTTTGCAGCACAATTGACCAAAAAGGATTTTTTGGATTGACTTGAAAGGCTTGTGTTTGAAAAGAAACAGGAAGGACACATGGATGAAGGAGTCTCTGCAAATGAGTGCTAACAACATCGGCAAACTGTAACCACAAAGTGAATGACCAATAGTCACAACAGTCACCTCACACTTAGTTGTGGATCATCCAAATGGTTGGTCATCCTAGCTTTTACACTGAATAATGCTCTCCTTGCTGAACTTGTCAAATTTGGTTGACAGGTATGTCTTGATTGGTTTTTTGTTGCAACATTTGTATTTCAGACCTTATATATTATACACTTTTTTTTAGAGTGTATAATAAGTGCATTCTAAAAGATGAAGGATACAAAGGATGTTACATAGAGGGTTGGTGAAGTGTGACAACTATGACTGTTATGAGGGTCAATATGGGGCAGACAGCTTTTTTTAGCTGTGCATTTTTTTTTTTTTACAGTGCTGCTTTACATCACGCTCACCTAGTACAAATTTTGAAAACTATTTTGGCAAACTTTACAAAAAGCTCTTTGTGACATGGCCTCACCTGTCAGGAGTTGGGACTGTTGGCTTAGCTGGTTGTGTGGTTCTTCCTAGGTTTTGCTAGAGGTGTCCTGAGACCGCTGACTGCCTCTCCGCACCTGAGTGAGACAAAACATGTGTACCCAATCTTATCATGGTAACAAAAAGCCCAGCTTTGAGTCATTCATTTGTGTGTAAATCTAAGCCTTGGTGTTCCAGATTCCTGTCCCAACTAAACTTTCTGTGTGTATACCCCCAAGATACTTCAAGGAGACAGATCCCTACATGGTTGACTACGTTTTCAAGCTACAACATTTCGGCCATTACTTCCAGATTCTCTCTCCCTGACTTACAATGATCAGGATTCCTCTTTAAAAGTGAACAGCCGTTCAAGCTTTCTGGTGAAAATATATGGCTCTTTCTCCATGACTGGGAACTGCTTCTCCATATTCCTTTCTGTTGGTCACATCTGCACAAGCCGCCTGCTTTACATCCTAAGAACGTCCGTCAGTCCTCATTTTATCCGCACTATCTTACCAACTCACCAACAACCTCAGGCCCCAAGCTGAAATCTTTGTCTCAGCCACACAACCACACACAATTCTCAATCCCAAATCTGCTCACATGGTCCATAGTGGTCTACCACATCAGAATGCTACAAACTAGATATTTTATTCTGTAGCCTCCCATTGTGCAATAATTTCAAATGTGACAGAAACCACAGCAATACCAGAGCCATTTATATTAAATCTACAATAATATTCTTATTTTTTGCTGACTGCTTCCAATGACCATCAAAATAAATAGGTGACTTATAGTGAAGGGAAAAGACCTATAGAAATATATATGTTTCCTTGTTCTTTTGAATTTTTTTTCCAACATTTTTTTTTTATCAATAACGCACACACAGATGTTTTTTAGGCCTGCCAGTGTCAGGTTGTGTGAAGGTTTGAAGGACCCAAATGCAGAGATAGAAGCTATGGTGGTTTCTTACAGATTTAATAATTCAAAAGGTGGCAACTGATATCCCAAATAAGAAAATACAGAAAAACCAAAACTAGAAGACTTCAGGGAAAGCACATATGGATCAAGAAATAAAGAGGAACCAGCAAATATGGTAGGCAGAAACAATGGGAGGACTAATTAGCAGATGAGGAACAGGTGTGGGCAGGATAATCTAGAAGGGAGGCAGGGGAAAGAGACTGACACAAGAGGGCAAGGGAGGGTAAACAAGAAATCCATAAGAACACAAATACAACAGAAAACAGCTCAAATGAAACATGGAAATTAAACTGTGAAGTTAGGAGGTGGAAACATTTCTTCCAAGAAATAATGTTAAAATGTATTTAATGTCCTTGAATGGAGGGAGATATAGCTCTCTCTGACTGAGGCATTTCATTATATACATTTATACCTTACTCACGCACAGATTCCCCCGAGGGGAAGGAACCCACCCCCTCCATTAAGATCTCACACTTGACCAGTTGGTTATTCCTAATAAAAAACAATTAAATTCATCAAGGACATACATTTTAACTAGATAAACACTCAGAACAGCTTTCCTGTTTACGGCATGAAGGAGGCTTTGTGAACCTATTCTTATCTCTTGTAATCTTCCCTTCACACTTGTCTAGAGTAGGAAGGCATCTGCTTTCTGTCCCCACTACCTTAAACATTACAGCATAGGGGCTGGTACAGGATTTCTCCGAGCTCACTCCTATTCAGGCAGGCACACTCAAAACATTTTATCTCACAAATAGGCCAAGGAAAAATATGGTTCCACAAAACCAAATAAACTCAAAAAGAAAACTTAAACAAAACCAAAACCATGACATCAAGCATGGTGGCATAATCGGGCAGCTGTCACATGACTGCATAAGGTCTGTTGTGTCATCTCCACTTTCTCAACTTGGCCAATCGTCGTTCAAGATTTTAAACCTTTAAGCTAAGGATGCTCTCACATACCAGCTGATCTGCAAACATCTTTGACCCCTTTACCACTCTCATTTCACTGGTCATCCAATGGCTGCACACTTTCTCCATCCTCCATTCCACTACTACAGTAGTCATGTCACTTTCTAATCCACTTCTGCAAAATTAGTTTTTTTTAGATCAGAGCATGATCTGTTGTTTGCAAGATATTTTTACCTGTTTTGTTCTTCTGCAGATTATATCAGGCAGCTATGAGCTCAGGAACAATTAGGGATTTGTTTTTCCCTCCATTTCTAGTCAGCAGCTCAATCAATGTTTTTGATTTTTACCCTACCTATCCTTCATGGACAAACAGACATAAGTAGTCCCACACACTCCCTGGTCGGCAACCACAAAAACAGCCACGGAGGCACAAATCTGTAGAACCCAGATTAACAACTAGGCTGCCAGATCTACAATGACATATAGCCAGATGTGTCCAAGTGGCAGGCTTCCATTATGTTCAAAGGTACATGTTGTGATTGCTTCCCACTGCAGCCTGTGTCAGGATTAGGTATTGTGGTTGGAGCAGCGGGGATGGGTTCAAAATTAGGATAATGCATAAAAAATACTCAGTAAGCAGCAGGGAGCTGGAGTGTATTTACTGTTGACTCAATGACCTTTTGCAAGAAAAAGGCAATTATGTTACTTATGCAATGAGACACTTTCATGGTTCGTCTGTCTTTCTATTTTCTCATCCTCCTTCATCCCTTCTTACAGAAAACCAGCACTTCCAAATGGACTCACACCCAGTCAGAGTGGTCAGCAATAACAGGGTTATCTGGGGGAGAGAGCGTGACGACAAGCCAGTTCTCCGCCAAGAACCATCATTATTGAAATACATTACACTCTCAGAATAAAGCTGTTGGAGCCAAGCTGCTGTCGACTTAATTACTATGTGAGCGCTTTCGACTGTGGAACATTTTAATAATTTTTTCCCCCTTGTCACCCTACAGTTTCTGCTCATTGCTTATGGGGATGTTTAAAAACCTTTGCACTGTGTCGATTTCTGGCTTATGGTACAATTGTTAATTTCAACAAGCTCTTTCCCCTTCTTTTTTTAGACCTTTTTTCTGTTTTATGTGTTTCATATAGCAGCTATAGAGACGTGTATCAAAAAATCCAGTTTAAAGTTTATATATGCTTAAGACATCACTAAAGATCATCAAAAAATATTTGTAAGGATATTTAAGGGTGCAAGCATTACATGATATAATACTCAAAATATATCCTCCCTCCTTTAACTGACTGAATCTTAACTTTGATTCTAAACAAGCTTGGGAAGTTGAGCTATGTTTCCATGCAAATGTCACCTGAATTTTAAGCAAATTTTTGCACAATTTTATGGGTATTTCCAGTTTACTTCCACCAGGCTATTGCTGCTACTGATATCTGGTTGAATAAGGTCAGTGTTTATTTGCTTGGGATGGCTCTAAAATGGGAACATTCAAATATATCTCTCATAAAAGATGGTCATTTATCAATTCCCTACCCTGCTACAACATTAAACTGGGAGGATCACAAAGTGAACACAAACTGAACAACACGGGATAACATTTGTACTTTAAATCCATGGTGGTCTATGGAATTAACAAGAGAGTACACCCCCTCACCCCAATGCAACTTTGAAATAAGAAAGAAAAAAAAACTTTTGTTCCTTGATAGCGCTCTGTCTTGCTATAAAGAAGGTGTGTGCATACACCATACAGAGGAGCGGGTACTTTGTTACAGGATTTAGAAACATGAACCAGCAAGGCTGAAGAAACATATTACAATTATAGTATACCTTTAAAATAAGTGGCTGATAAGTGGTGGATCAGTTTTGTGTTCCTTTTTCTGTAATAACCTTTTGCTAAAGGGGAGGACTCCAGTAAGGCCCCATAATGTATTAAAATCAAGCACACTTCATACTTTAGTATTATCTTATGAACCATCTTGATAATATTGGGACTCTCGGAGTAGGAAAATATGGCATAAATTGGCATGATAATCTTGCACTGTGAACTAGGCTTTACTTAATAACAATTTTCCTTGTTTCAATTTCTCTTCGATCACCTCATGTCTACTTTTAAGTGTTTGCTTTTGCTTTTTTTGTATTATAGTTGTCATTAAGCCAATTATACCCACTATGTTGCTCTTTCTGCAGTCCTAGTGTTTTCCTTCCACAGCTACTTCACAAATCATTACACTAATACATAAGTAGATTATTTAAACTTTGACATAATTTGGTTTTCCACAGGGCACCCCATCTTTAAAAATAGATGAGTTACACTTTAGTGTTTTGTAACAGTCAGATCCAGTTTCCTTTGCTGCACATGGACATATGGAGATCCCCTGGAGATCCCCTAAAGCAGCCATCTAATCAAAGCACCTCTTCTTTAGGAGCAGACATCATGCTTAGACAATCAACCTTGGACTGCGTTGCACTTTCACGTTCTTTCCCATATCACATCATGATTAATTACCTTCTAGATCATATGATACATCAAACAAACTGCTGCACTGGTGGGTGCTCATTAACTTTTTACATTTATTGTTCATGACTGAATTAGTCAAGTCCTTATGACTTAATTATTTAACCTATCTGCAGAGGAATATAAACTGAAAGTGTAATAAATATCTTTGGCCAACAATGTATCAATTAAGTTCTTGATTGTTATTGTATCGTATAATCATTTGAGGTTTTAAAGTCACATTGTTAAAGCATTGTGGATAATGTTACCAATACCTACTATTGGAAGGTCATCAGAGAGGAGAGAGACATTATATGAGTCATGGCATTAGGGGGTAAATAGATTGTGATATGAGAAAAAAGGCAGAAAACAGGCCAGTAAGGGAGCAGTAGGGAGTCATGGTCATGTGAGCATGAATGCAAATGCCAACTTTTGGCAGAAAAAAACTCCAGGGGATAATTGAGTACATCACAGTGCACAATCACTATCTCATCCCTAAAGTTGAATCATACAAACAAATGCAAGGAAATGACATTGGCTGGACATTTATTTATTGCGTCATGATGTCTCATCACATATATTATTATTATTCCTCAAACCCAGAGGTTGGTAGTAACTACTTACATTTAATCAGTTACATTTAACTGGGTTAAAGTAGTTTTATAGTATTTTTCTTTTAACCTTTACTTGTGTAAAAATGTGATAAATTACCCCTACTTAGGTAAGATTTCTGGCCACTACATCTATTGTGAGTAACTTATAGCGAAAACAAGCTTATATTAAACCAATATAATATAGAGACACCCTTTTTTGAGAGAGAGAGAGAGAGAGAGAGAGAGAGAGGGAGAGAGAGAGATAATGTTTTCCCAGTTTTTAATTCATCAGATTATTTTTTCACTATGGGCTGCTCAGTGATGCAGTGGGCAGCCCTGCTGCCTTGCAATAAGAAGGTTCCGGGTTCGATTCCCGGCCTGGGGTCTTTCTGCATGGAGTTTGCATGTTCTCCCTGAGCATGCGTGGGTTTTCTTCAGGTACTCCGGCTTCCTCCCACAGTCCAAAAACATGACTGTTAGGTTAATTGGCTTCTCCAAATTCTCCTTAGGTGTGAGTGTGTGCGTAAATGGTTGTTTGTGCTGTTTTTCTCTGTGTTGCCCTGGACTGGCACCTGTCCAGGGTGTACCCCGCCTCTCTCCTGTAGACTGCTGGAGATAGGCACCAGCACCCCTCGCGACCCCACTAAGCATGTAAGAAATGGATGGATGGATATTTGTGCACTAAATATCAAATAAAAATAGTAAGAGCAATAATTTCATGATATCTAATAAGACATTTTGAAATTGTTGAGACAGTATTGAAAAAAATAATAATTTTCTGTATAGTGATATTCGTACTATTGTTAGTAACACTATATAGAATATAATCACCCAGATTGACAATATAACCATATCTTTGGTCAGAATGTGAATGTTAAACATAGCTAGTATTCACTGAAATGACTTTTTAGCAGAAAAACATCGCTCCTTCTTTCAGTCCGTTTTGATTTCAATTACAAATTATGCTTTGTCATACCCATTCTGATATTAAGTAAGTCATAATATTTAGAAACATTTACAAATTTAGAAACCTTTAGAAAGATTAATAATTAATCTCAATAATCCCTTTTTCCTGCATCATCCGATAAATAAAAATAAAATACTGTAAATCATTTCAAGTTACTGAAACCCGAATTCCTTAATTGGACTCGCATGAATGTGTCACTAAATCCGTTAACTAATTTAATTTCACCAGGCTAAAACAGAACTTGTGAAAAACTGTCAGCCGGGTAAATACGGTACAGTAAAAAAATTTTCATTTGGGCTTACGCTTAAGCTATTGCTTATCATAAAGCATACAAGCACATCGCTTTCTCGCATAGATACTGTAAGGAAAACTTCCAGCTCGATGTCTCTTCACTCTCAATCAGGGTGTTAAACTGGTTCCAGAAAGGGCCGTGTGGCTGCAGGTTTTCTTTCCAACCAAGCAATAGCGCACCAGATTCCATTCATCTCATAAAGTCATCATGTGAAGACTGGACTCACTTGATGAGTCCCACTAAGACTTTGTCTAAAATAATTGTCTAAAGTATTAAAATAATTGTATCAATAAAATTCTTCTAATTGTCTTTTTCTTTCTGTGTGAGTTTTTCAGATTGAACTGAGTTTCGGCCATGCATTCTGTCCTTGGGCTTTTTATCTTAACCTGTTGTAGATCAGACAGTAATATACAGTATTATTTCACCATCTTAACATTTTCAATTTTATCCAGTGGAAGATGATCGGTAAGGCTAATCTAGGAAAAAAATTAGACTCCGTGTCAGGGTTCTGCCCTTTCTTCTAGGTTTATTTTTAGCTTATGTGTAAATTTGTGTCTTTGTAGTTGTTTCCTGGGAGTGTTGTGTTTTGTGTTACTCTGTGTTGCCCCCTTGTGCTAGTTTCCTTCTAGTTGCTTCTATCCACACCTGCATCATATAAGCTGATTACCCCAGTCTTTGGTTACATTCACACTGCAGGCCTTGATGCTCAATTCTGATTTTTTTTGTGAAATCCAATTTTTTTGCGTTGCTGTTCACATTTCCAAATGTATGCGACTTGTATATGATCTCCTGTGTGAACTGCATTAATGCAGCTTAAGTGTCCCGCATGAGCAGTAGAGGACGCAATGATGTCACAAGCCAACGTGCTCTGTGTTTACGGAAGTAAACATGGATGGTAGTGCTGGAGCCCATCTAGTGATCTTTCCCAACCTTAAAACCTCAATCTTTTCAAGAAGGTTAAACATAAATACTGCTCCCCGCATCATCATCTGCCATAGTGTTTGTTTTTCTTGCCGCTTCTGTGTAGCAAGAACCAATGGCATTCAGCTCGGATGAATGCGACTTGGCCGTTCAGACACAGGTCGCAGTTTTAAAAAATCAGATTCGTATCGGATTCAGGACCACATAGCCAAGCGGTGTCGGTCGCATTGGAAAAAATTTGATCTGTGTTGTTCAGACTGTCAGGAAAAGATCAGTTAAAAGTCGCATATGGGCTAAAAAATAAGATTTGGGTCACTTCAGGCTGCAGTGTGAATGTAGCCTTTGTTCTGTCTCCCATGTAGATACTCCCTTTGCAGTTTTTCAGTCCTGGTTTCTTATTGCTTCGTTGCCTGGCTCCCTGTGTGTGTTTCTCCCTGGCATCTACAGTACTGGCTGTTGGTTTCTTTATTTTGTTCCTGGATTTTTGCCTCTGTTGCCTTTGGAACATTAATTAAATCACCAAAACTCATTTATGCCCATTATATCTTCATTTGTATCCTCAACTAACTTCCACCAAACCTGGCACTCTTTTCTATCTCTTCTTTTCTACCCCACCAAGCAGTGTCACAATTTTAGAACCAGATATGAGCTAAACCTACCAATTCTAGGATTCACACTAGAGATATTATCCTGCAGCTTTCAGAGTGTGTTTACACAAACGCAAATGCAATTTGTCTGGACAGAGTTTGAAGTATTGAGCATTAAAGCCAGAAGAAGCACAAACAGGTGAATACTCCTCTATCTTTTTTAAGGCAGAGCAATAGGCCACATATGGTAAGGTAGACTTATCTCTTACTATGAAGAGCATTTATCTGCTTTAGAAGTCTTTCTGCAAATGATAAATGATAGCACCTGCGGTCTCGAGGGAAATTGAATAGATTATTTTCTTGGTGTGGTGCAGTACAAATGGCATAGAAGCCTCAACTTCTAATTGTATATTCATGCATTCAATGTCCAAGATTGATTTTCTTTTCACTGTTTTTTTTTTGTTTGTTTGTTGTCATAAATAAGGTTACTGCAGTGACAAAGCACAGGTACCTATGAACAATGCCGTAAAAGCATCTAGGGCTGAAAAGATCAATTTGATTAATGATGATTGATTAGTGATTGATTATTTAAATAATTGTCAATTATTTTAGTGATCCAATAATTATTAACTGAAGTTACAGCATCATGTAATTTCATGAAAAAAAACAACCCTGAAAACTAAAAAAATATATAATTTGATTACAGTATATAATAATTATGCCTGTGAATTTAGTTTACTAATTAAGTGATTAAACCATGATCTAAAAATCAATTTTAAATTTTATCATATAACCTGAACTAATTTTGTTGAATGGTATTACACACTGCCAGGAAGTGGCAAAAATCCTGACTACAGTGGAGTGTTAAGTAGACCAAGGGGAGCAATAACTATATAATTACTCAACAGTCAACAATGGTTTCAATCACACAGGCAAAATGCAATATTGTGCACACATTTTATTACATTTATGTGTTAATTTAAATGTTTTTTTTCTTTCTCTCTGTAATAAACAGAGACACTACAAAAATAGTAAAGGGGAATTTCTTGGAGGGCAATTTGAAAGCCCTTTTTTGATGAATGTAAGTTGTATAAGCACTGTAGTTCTATTATGGGGAAAATCCTTTATAGATTATTTGAAAATAATTTAAAAAAAAACACATTATGATACACTGCATGATGGCTGCATACTCCTAAAACAAGGCGAAGTACAGCTGTGTGGATTGTGGGCTTAGATTTTATCAATACTGAAAAATATATAATTTGATACTAACCTGTTTTCTACACATAATCATTTTTTTTTTCTTTCATACATGTATTTTATCCATTGAGCAATTCATTCTTAAAACAAGAGTTTACCAGCAAATAAAATAGACTAAAATAAATAATAAATATATATAAACAATTTACTCGATTTATCAACTTCCAAAGTTTCCTGTTTAAAAATACAATTCAAAATTATTGCATTTAATTTTCTCAACCAATTGGTTGGTTTATTACACCCATATTGCTTGTGCAGGTTTGAGATGCAAAGCTTTTCACAATACATACATACAACATATGTTAGAGTGCAATAATATTTATATTTTATCCCCCTAGTAATGTTAGTATCTCAGTGTTTCTACTCCACCAAATGTTCCTCTCAACACCATCATCATTTAGCACATATGTCTTCTTTGAAGTCGGCCTCAAGATCATCTTCAAAGATTCAGCTCTTACAAGGGAACAAGTTTCTCCTTATGTGAGAAAAATATCAATAAGACTACAGCACTTCGAGTATGATTTCATAGAGATACGTAGTATTCAATGAGTTCAATAAGTTGAAGACTGTCTGCACCAACGAAAAAAATAATCAGTACCATTTGAATAGTTCAACATCTGTGCTTTGCTACCACACATTTGTTGCACCATTACATGATACCCAATATGCTTGAGAAATGTTTGTGAGCAGTTTTTTTTGTTTTTTTGTTGTTTTTTTTTGCCTTTAGGGGCTTGTAGCAATATTTGTAGTTGTTTGTGTGAATTTCATAGTCTTTTTGTGTCTTTATTATGTTGTTTGTCTTTGTGGTTATTTGGTTTTCTATTGTCTGCCAGATAGTTATAAAATTTGTTGGGGATTTGAAACAGACAGCGGTGAGAAACCTACTGATCTTGAATGCCAACCGATATTTCAACCTTGAGAGACTCAGAGAAAAGCTGCATTTAGAAAATATTCACTTTATTTATACAGGTAACGCAATCATATTCTTCAACATATTTCTATCTAAGGAAAACCAGCTGATTGTGAGGACTCATTGACTCTCTGCAATCCCTCACACTAAGCATGCATGGAGTGACTGTGGAGAGGAAAAACTCCTTTTTAACAGTAAGAAACCTCCAGCTGAAGCAGGCTAAGTATGAGCGGCCATCTGCCCAGACCGACTGGAGTTCAAGGAGACAGAAGCAGATAAAGACATAAATGAAATAAGCTATTTGATGCTCGGGGACTGGCAGAAAACTTTGATGCTGTGAATCAATATTGGCATGGATGAGCAACTTAGAAAAAGATTAGAGTAGTCTCACTCCCAGGGATCCAGACACTGGTGGTGGAATAAGCCAGAGGGTGAGTGGAAGTAAGAATAGTCTGAGAACGAGGGAGGAGACGGGGCGAAGGAGGGTTAAAGTTCATTTTGGTCTGGAGAGAGAAGTTGGGCTAGGAGTTAAATGAGTAGGATCTTGAAAAATGAATGTCTTCGGAGAAGGTTCGGCCCCCGGAGTTTATTGGCTGTAGCTGAACGAGGGACATCACAGGTGGTTCAAATGAATTTGATAAGTTTCCCAGACTGAATTTATGCTTAAGCCTAATATCTTTCCGTATAATAGCAGTGTTTCCCATTAATGAACAAGACATTGCCACAGTCTTGTTTGGGCCCGCCAGAGTCGTATATAGCCACAGAGAGAGAGAAAACAACAACAAAAAGATCTGTCAGTTTATCAGAC
>NW_015150732.1:789434-790704 GCF_000732505.1 Cyprinodon variegatus
TACGTTTTGCAGTGTGGACCAACGTAGTGGGGGTACATTTTCCCATGAGACTGGGTTGATAGAAGGGGTAGAGCGTAGCTGCCTGTGGCGCGGGCTTTCTGTCACAACCTCAGTCCGGCGCGCGGATGACGTCATACACACTCTGCTTTGTTTTAAAAAAATATAAATATAAAAAAAATAGCCGTGGATGTCTGGGGGACAGTGATTCGCCTACATGTTATGAATACCTTTTGGCTTATGAATGCCATAAATTAATAATTATGAACAGTTTAGTTTGTGCCTTCAACTCGTTGTCCATAGAAAGATGTTACTTGGATATAACCTAACGGAATATCTACAGAACAGCTCCAAATGACACAAAACTCATATGGGTGAGTAGAACATGATGTAATAACGTAAAATCAAGGGCCCAAGGTAAAAAAAATGACTTCCCCCTTTAAGTGGGATACCCCACGCTCAAAAATGTGCCCACATGAAAACCCCCGAGGGTCAGAGACTCTCCCACCACAGTCTCCTAAAATCCTGTGGGAAACACTGTAATAGTGAAGTATAGTCTGAGTTATGCTGGAGGACTGCCTTGCCCTTGGTGAACCTTAACTATTGCACATACAAGTACACCTTAAAAAACTAAATTCAGTCGAATTTCAATCTATGCATGCAATGCATACATACAGGGCATGTACACTGGGGCTGGGCGATAGGACTTCAAATGAATATCACAATAAATTGGACAGTTATCACGATTATAAATGCACAAAATAAATAATAATAGCCTGTGCAGGGAATGCAACAGACCTATTTTTCATTTATTTACTGACCAAATCACATGACATATCAGTTTCTATGAAATATTAATTTTTTGATACCATTCATGTTTAAAGATTCAACAATGTCTCATTGAACAGCAGAAAATGTTACCTCTCTTGTGAACATTGTTGCGCAAAAGTAACAGGGCCTTTTGCACATCTTTAAACTCAACAGTATGGTTGTGCTATAGGTGGTGGAAGAGGTTGGATGTGTTACTTTGGGTAGGCCCAATCTTTGAATTTCGTGTTCTTTTGATCAGCGAACCACGGAACTAAGCTCACATTGAGAATTATGTAAATCATTTAAAGCCACACACCCACACTCAAAATCTGTCTGCCCCACGCTCAGCTTAATCTCTGCATGCTTCTTCACTGGGTTCTTCCACCATTCTCTTTGTTTACTCTTTTGAATGGATAGGTGGAGTCACGTGATTACACACACGCTGCACAGGCTTAAATGGTAA
>NW_015150732.1:792697-794386 GCF_000732505.1 Cyprinodon variegatus
TAAACGCACCCGACGCGCTGCTTCAGCTGCTCAGACGTGCTGCGCCTGGTGCTCAAAACGCGCCGCGGGACCTTTTGCTGCGCCTTGACACGCGCTTTGACACGCGTCAACCATTGACATGTAAACTCGCTGCTTCTGTCGCGCCAGCTACGTCCAGTGTGAACGCAGCGTTAGTCGTTCGCTGCTAAGCTCAAAACAACCACGCCTGGCTTGACGGAGAAACCAGGAGAACAGCTGTGCATATTTACGACAGTGCACTTTTACTTTCGCCCTCTGGAGGGAGCCTCACTGGAAAATCAACACCGGTTGCATAGTGTACCTTTAAGCTAAAATTAATACCAGCTCTGTCAGTCATCTTTGAACCTGTTTTCTTTATTGATATAAGGTTGTAATGAGCAATGCGCAGTCCCGGAACAGGGTATAAACATGTTGGTGCATTACACAGCCCATGAAAATTAGAATTATGAGTCTAAAAGTCAGTGAAACAAGAGGATATCAACTTCCACATTCAAGATGGATGCTATTTGCATCGACAGTACTTAAATGTTCCTTTTTTAACCCTTTTAAGCAGTTTTTCATTTATGATCCCATTTTAGGTCAGCAGTCAAGGTAAAACTTTTAAGTGTTTAGAGGATGAAATGCTTTAATGCTTTGCATAGGGCGCAGTACAATGAATAGAACAATGTCTTTTTCCTTGTTAGAACTGTAATGGTGGCTGAAATGGCTATGACGAAACAAGGTTCTAAAGGCTGAAAACTGGATTCCTTTTACCCCAGAGATTATGTCATTCCCTATTGTTAAAATCAAGCCGTATTGGTTGATTTGCCGTCGCAATGGGCTTCACTTACCTGCATCATATAATTTTATCATTGTATTACCGAGATACAATACTGAAGGAGCTGCAGGGTATTTCAGTCTTGCTAGATCAACTGTATTAGTCACACTAAGGCTTTCTAGTTAATATGTACATGGAGTTCTCCCAGAGATTTATGCTTGCCCGCATTATACTAACACCAGTAAACTAGCAAGACTTCTCAGAGCTGCGCAATTGTATGCCAATAGTTGAGATGATCAAGATTCCTTGTAGTTACATTAATGGTGGTGCTGCAGAGCTATTAACTAAAATCATAACATTAGTTTAGTTGCATCTTTAAGCCACAGTAAAACCCAACCAGCAGGATTCCACCTTGCTGCCAGATTATATCGTCTAGGTTGCAGTAATAAGATGAGCTTACAGAATTGTTGAATTAGCAGCATCATAATATTATAATAATCATAATGATCAGCAGGACTTCTTAAAAGGCAAGAGGTCCAATAGAACACATCTGAAATGCACTCCAAGTAACCAGGCTTTGTTCTATGACGATTCCTAGTTACTTAGCACAAGTGTTATTTTGAACCAGACTTCCAGAGCTTTTACCTACCTCAGGCATCCAACAGCTCCTGACGTCACTCCCTATATACATTTATATATAATACTGACATATGTAAGAGTCAGGTTCGAATGTACCAGTTGCATAGTGAAAACAAGTAAAGCCATTCATAACTTTTCCCTGCCATATTTCTCTGCTTAAGCACATCTGAGTCAAATAAGCAGGTCATTAGCCATGTGACTCAGGTATGGATGGTCTTAATGGAAGCACAACCCATCTAAAAGGAGGAGGACACCAGACCTCGAGCCCTATAATT
>NW_015150732.1:797071-800624 GCF_000732505.1 Cyprinodon variegatus
CCTGGGCCGGGAATCGAACCCAGAAACTTCTTGCTGCAAGGCAGCACTGAGTGCTACCCACTGAGCAGCCCGTAATAATGGTCTTAGGTTTTTTTTGCACTCTTTAAATTAAATGTGATCTTAAATGTGTGGTGCCTGGGAATTCCTAGTTACTTAGCACAAGTGTTATTTTGAACCAGACTTCCAGAGCTTTTACCTACCTCAGGCCTCCAACAGCTCCTGACGTCACTCCCTATATACATTTATATATAATACTGACATATGTAAGAGTCAGGTTCGAATGTACCAGTTGCATAGTGAAAACAAGTAAAGCCATCCATAACTTTTCCCTGCCAGTCATCAGGAATACTAAAATAGTTAAAGAAGGTGAAAGAAGCTACTGATACTTGGACAAGAAAGCTCCTATCTCAGGACAAAAACCAAAAAATTATAATGTCCGAAACAAGGGCCAGGAGAAACCATCAGGAAATGACAATCTCCTACATGTTTAAAGCATTAATTGAATGGAGATGTGGTTAACATTGAGAAGTTTTATCAAAAGCTATAGTAGGTTGGACAGAGACAGCATAAAGAGGCACTAATCATGCAGCATTGAAACAGGCACTCAGAACCATAACAATAGAGACCAAGGTATACCACCAGTGATGGGAGTAACAGCGTTGAAAGTAACGGCGTTACTAACATTATACTGTAGTATCTATAACAACCCAAACACACAGGATTTCAGAATTAGACATCGCCAGTTATTAATTTCATACACTCACCAGATCTGAACTCCCTGTTAAAAACTTCACACCCATGAGTAGAGGTAAGGCAGCCTGATGATATTTACACCGCATTAGATACAGTTCCCCCCATGTTAAACAGGGGGAATGCTATCTGACGGGGTTTAGAAGCCCATTAGATACTGTTTCCCCCATGTTAAGCAGGGGGGAACGCTATGTGACGGGGTTTAGAAGCCCATCAGATACCTTTCCCAGCATGTTAAGCAGGGGGAACGCTATCTGACGGGGTTTATATTCCCCCCAGATGTCATTTACGTTGAGTTGCAATAAATGCAAAACTCTCTGCAGGTACTTGTCTTTGTCGTCCACTCTATGCAGCTGGCTTTTGAAACACAGAAGGTGGGGGACGGATGGTGAGGGTTACGGGGCGAGAAACACAAAAGTAATGCAATAGTTACTTTTACTAGTAACTAGTTACTTTCATTGTGAAGTAAAGCAGTTAGTAACTCAGTTACTTTTTGGGAGAAGTAACTAGTACCTATAACTAATTACTTTTTCCAAGTAACGTGCCCAACACTGTACACCACACAGAATAAGAACTAAAATGCAGGCTGTGCAAAGATTCCTCTAAATCTGTCATGAAACGGTGTTTGTTTGGAGGACCCAAATGCAGAGACCAGTTGGCAGAGGTGAATTTAAGTGGGTTTATTAAGGTTCACGGGAACTGAGTCAGGAATCAAAAAATCCAACAAAACAACAACGAACCAGAACCAAGGAGACATCAGGGGTAAACCAAAACTCTAGGAGCCAGGGAGAGACGAGGAAGGCAGGCAGATGTTAGACGAGGATCCAGCAAACAGGAACTGAAGAGGGAGGGCTTTTAAAGGGAACAGAGACAAAGAGAGGGCTAACGAGGGAATTGAAAACAGGTGAGGGCAGAANGAGGCTAAGAGAGAGAACAGAAGCAGAGATAACTAACCAGCTGGAGCAAAGCTGGGGAAATATGAAGAAATTTTATGAATAATCTAACAAAAACCCACAAAATTATCAAATAACATAAATGATTTAACAATAAAAAGTAAAAAGTAACTCTACATAAGAAAATTTAAGTAGCATAATAAACAGCTACCTAGAAACACAAAAAAATAATCACAACACCTCATTATCTGAACACTCATTATTAAAAGAGGTTTTAAAATTATTTGCAAATTAAAATCTGAAAAAAGGGTGGGATGCATATACTACATCCAACCACACCAGGTCAATTCATAGTAGAACTGCCATTTTTTCCAACGATAAGTATTCTGATGGATATTTTTCTTGAGAATATCTATGTATAGAATTTTTCAATTATATATGGCTATCAGTTTAACCAATCAACAACAATGCCAATCAGGATCAGTAGTACACAAAGCTGGTTATCAACTTGCTAAGTCAATCCAGCTTGAATTGATAATGAATCTTTGAAAGTCCATGTATAAATAGGCAGGTTCAAGGTAGCAGACCAATCACAACCATAAGCGCAGATAGGAGAGTGACATATTTTTCCTCTGAAAAACAATAGCTAATCTTACAGAAATCTTACAAAGAGGAAAAAAAACAGTCTGGATGAGGAGTCATACATGGTGGCAAAATGAAAGAGATGCCAAATATCATTGCAAAGGATTGCTCACTGAGTAAATGAGCAAGTTACACATCTGTGTCTTTTAACACAGACTGCATCCCAATAATTGTACTGTATATTAATCAAGTCCCCCTCTGGAGTGAAAGGGACCTGGGAGCAGATAAAAATAAAACACAAATACATAATTTAATCCGGTTAGTTTGACTTTAAAATCCATTAATGCTTCGGCAAGAATAAAGCTGGAATCTGATCTGATGGTTGCATCACATTAATAGTGGATCATCTGAGTGAAATGACCCTGACTTCTGAGCCGTGTAAGAACTTTTCTTTTTACCTGGCGGTTTACCAATAATCCCCCATCGGGGCAGCTCAATGTAACATCTACCCTTCTCATCTATGTATGTATGTATATATATATATATATATGAAATCACAGGATTCCAAGAATTAACTGTGATGGCAAGAAATCCTTTTAAAGATTGTGTTCAGGCAAGTGGCTCAGCACTCCCAAAGGTGTACATCAAGTTGCAGGCTGCATATCTCACAGCCATACATGGGCCTACATTTATACAGTACAGTGAGGAAAGCATAAAATCCTTAATTGGTCAAGAATATATTTTGTTTTAACTGTTATCGAGCCATTCATCCATTTTTTGTCACACTTATCCCTGATGGGGTCGCGAGGAGTGCTGGTGTCTATCTCCAGCTGTCTAATGGCGAGAGGCGGGGTCCACCCTGGACAGGTCGCCAGTCCATCGCAGGGCAACACAGAGACAAACAGGACAAACAACCATTCCGCACACACTCACACCTAAGGGAGGAAGCTGGAGTACCCAGAGAGAACCCACGCATGCTCAGGGAGAATATGCAAACTCCATGCAGAAAGACCCTGGGCCGGGAATCGAACCCAGAAACTTCTTGCTGCAAGGCAGCACTGAGTGCTACCCACTGAGCAGCCCGTAATAATGGTCTTAGGTTTTTTTTGCACTCTTTAAATTAAATGTGATCTTAAATGTGTGGTGCCTGGGAATTCCTAGTTACTTAGCACAAGTGTTATTTTGAACCAGACTTCCAGAGCTTTTACCTACCTCAGGCCTCCAACAGCTCCTGACGTCACTCCCTATATACATTTATATATAATACTGACATATGTAAGAGTCAGGTTCGAATGTACCAGTTGCATAGTGAAAACAAGTAAAGCCAT
>NW_015150732.1:800650-806207 GCF_000732505.1 Cyprinodon variegatus
ACTCAGTTTTCCTGTGGTACTTGAACGGGTCGTGGTAAAGATGACTTCCTTACTCAGAGAGTGATCTCAGCGTGCTCAAAGGTGGCTGGATCCAAACCTCCTGTTTGGAATCCGTTGCTCAGTGTAAGACTCAGTTGATCCCACTTGGGTGAAGGCGGTCCGAAAAGGTCCAGTTTGCAGGAAGACTTCCCCAAACTGGCAAACACTCTGGTGTCGAGGTAGTGGCAACCAGCAGCTTAAGAGCAGTCCGGTGATGAGGCAACAGCTTGCAGGTGTGTGAGGAGGCGAACCGGAGCCAGGCGCCTCCTGGTGGTGAAAGAGAGAAGACAAACAGACGAACACAAAAACTGGGATCCTGACAATGCTAGCCATTAAACAGTACATAGAACATTATAAAAAGAAAGAGGGAGTTTATCTATGTCTAGTCTATGCTAGATAAATGAATAACAGAATGTGGACCCTGTAATATGTTTAGAACTAGCCCAGAGGTCTTAAATTTCAGTCTTCAAGGTCTGGTGTCCTACACCTTTCAGATATTTCTCTGCTTAAGCACATCTGAGTCAAATAATCAGGTCATTAGCCATGTGACTCAGGTATGGATGGTCTTAATGGAAGCACAACCCATCTAAAAGGAGGAGGACACCAGACCTCGAGCCCTATAATTGAAGACATAATCTAGATCAATCAACCAAATATTTGCTTGACAAAGTGGTAAAGAATGCATTATATATATATATTTCTATATAAAAACTTAAGAAAGTGAAAATAAAGGGGTTGCACAGGGTTAAGGGGCCAATTGTGCCAATCACTGATCAACATGGAGCTGTAACTGGGACAGTGCTTATAGAAAATTGCAATCACAATATTTCAAAGCTCTTTGTCCAAAAGACTGCAGCACTAAGAACACCTAGGATACTACACACAAATCACCAGCTTTCAGGCCTCATGTATGCTTGAAGTCCCTCTATTAGCCGCTATAATAAATTACATAATCATTTGAAGAAAAAAATTGCTTCAGTGTACCACAGCTGCTGTATACAGCAACTACTCATTACTCCCATTCTGTACAAGAGGTTCACCTGCCAGATGCAGGTAAGGCTTCAGGACTGATGGACGGTGTGTGCAACCTCTGCAGAATTGCCTGTACTGACTTGTGTCACTTTTCCCAGCTGAATAAGTGTGAGGGAAAACTAATTGACAGCTGTGCTTCAAAATAGCTTGTACGTGAAGTGAAAGGTGAAGGAGGAGCCTGTCACCTTTAAATAATACAAGAATAATAGTAAAAATAATTTAAACAGGCACCTTGAAGCCCTATATTTTAATCATGCATGGATAGTTTCTTAGAAAAAGAAACTTTTTCAGACAGTAGTTTTAGAAATATCTGAATGGCAGTCCGACAGTGGGTGATCATGTTATTCCAGATCAATTCTGAGACTGAAAGGTGCTCCCTGTGTGCACCAAGTCTGTTTTTGTATGGCACTGAGCCACCATGCTGTGAGACCTGTCATCTCCCAGGCTGCCTCTGACTTGCCCGAGGAAATTAAAAACAAGCAGACAGGTAGATAGATGGCCCTGCTAGCCTTTCTGCAAGCACTAAGGGTGAACAGTTGGAGAAAATAAATTACTGTGAGATGATCATCTGAAGCCAGTCTACAGTAATATACTGTCAGTAGCATTGTACACTTGAATGCTACACAAAAAGATAGCCTTCATTTTGTTGTTAGTGCTGTGACTTATTAGAGTTTCTACGCTAAAAAAATTAAAAACTAATGATTTCTTAATAATATATAAAACTATAAAAAAGTAAAGTAAAAGTATCCTGGACCCTCACATTCTTAATAAACCCAGAGTAACCAATTGTCCAAAAGATTCACCCTATTAGTAGTATAGCCAAAGAAGATCCTTTGACTCATCTCATAGGTCAGGAATAAAGTTATGTTAAAAGAGGCATTTATTAAACAATAATAGTAATAATTCCAGGTTTACAAAGGTAAATCCAGAGGATTTTACAGTTTATCATTCAGAAAAAAATGTAAATGACTTGATCTTGGCACAGATTATTGGTTCATTTCTTCCACCTGCTTAGCTCTGCGCAGTTTTCTCTCATCTGATCCACCTGTTCCAGCTCTTATTTCAGCTGCTTCTTTCCAGCCATCAGCACCAGATTATTCGATGTGTGTGTGAGAGTTCTCTAGCATACCCAGTTGTGTTTTTGATTACCTGACCCTGACTAGTTTCTGCCTCTTGACTCCTGAATTTTGATTGCCCCTGTTCCAGTCTCTTTTGCCTGTATCTTTGGACTGCTTTGGAGTATGCCTGTTAACAACCTTGGATCTATCTCCTGACCCCGGTTTGGATTCCCCCTCAGGACATCTTTGTTTCTCTGATCTTCTGCTCCTGCATCTACACCTGCTCTGGAATCTTCCCTTGGATTGTTCTGCTCTTCCTTGTCTGCTGGCGTCTGCTTGTCGCTATCATTCCCCGTCAGTTTTGTGGTCACTAATCTGAGTTTCAACCTTTAAAGAGAAAACTGGTCCCCACTGACGAGCGACAGCTTACAGGACAGTCAATAAAACGTTTTGTTTTCAAACATTCTTCTGTCTGCCTGAATTCTGAGTCCCACTTTCTGTGCCTTGACAGTAAAAGGCGATACTGGAAAGGCAAACCCGGTTTAGCTCCTCAACTAAGACTGCAAATTAGTGGGGACAGCATCTGTGAGAGTTGATGGGAGGGTGGACATAGCTAAATACAGAACCCTCCCAGAATGGGCTGGAGGGTGTCACTAAGGAGAGCGATGTCGGGGTTTCTCTCAGTGACCCCCTAACCCTGTAACCTGATCTTTGATCAGTGGAAGGCAATGCTGAAATTGATGAATGATTAAAGGAATACGCTTTTTTTTCCCTGTCTGTTGTTTTAATCATATTAAAAAGTGCTGTTGTGGGAAAATTGGACTTGTTTGTTTGTGCAGTAGAGGGAGATTTATCTAGATATTTATTTATTTATTCATTTATTTTTGCAGACTAATGTCTGTGAAGCCTTTAAAGCGTAGAAGCTTGGGGTGCTTGTGATTTGTTGTTAGTTCACTGTCATTTACTCCAACTCTGAATTCAAGAGTCAATGAGAAAAAGCATAGTTTGCATGTATTTCTTTTTGTGAGGGCAGAGACTGAGATCTTCTGTAAAAAGATACCTACATACAGTCCTGTTATGTGGTTTGATGAAAGGTGTTCTCATCTTTTTAGTTGTATGGAGATGAGTTAGGTGCTTTACAGAACAAAGAGCAAAAAAGATAAAAGTCTTCATTATTTCTCCCTCTCTAATTATACTGTTATTCTGTGTTTTGATGACCGATTCATGGCGCAACTCCACTGTCACATAAAACAAAGAAATGCCTGACTTTGAGTTACTTTTGATGAGAAAAACTGCTGTCAAAGAGCAAGCTTTGATGTGTCTTTTTTTTTTCTTTTGGCCTTAAATGAATTATAAGAATCACTGTTGATTCCATTTCTTTTTTAAGTAGTTTTTTATTTGTTTAATATTGAAAACAGTGGGCAGATGTTGGGACTTTTACTTGCTTTGATACAATAATTAGACCAAGATTATGCAATAATTAAAAATTGAATTTTTAACAACTTTTTAGAGTGAATATGTACTTTAATGTAACCATGGACTTGTGTTTTTTAGCACTTATGATGTTACTTTAAGAGAAAAGGTGTATTTATGAATTTACTGTGTTCTTACTTCCCTTCTGTACTGGCATTTAAAATAAAACTTTGATTTAACACCAAAAGTAATGAAAACAGAGGTAATTTTTGTTTTTCTCTTACTTTCTCCCTCTGAAATGTCAGTTTCACCTCTATTAACTTGAACACCCTGGAAGCTTCTCCTCTGTTGCTGCAGAGGAAAAACTTCCTGCAGATCCTTAAAAACTCTTAAAATGCAGTCAGTTCATTAATTTTAAACTAAGGCCTTATTTGGTATGAAAATTTCTTAAATCATGCTTTCAAAGGTCTCAAAATTGTTACCACATCATAAATAGGATTTCAGTTTTGTGATCCATATCAACCATTGAAATAATTGGCAATAGTATTTTTAAATTTTACGAAGAGCTCGCTGTAACCATTACTGGTTCGGTCCTGATAACGGAACCCATAAAAATTATGTTGTGGCCAGACCTTGGGGTGATGCACCACTAACTTTTTATCTGGACAACACAGGGAAGGGTAAATTCGAAACTAAACGGCGAATGAAAAGCTACTTCCGGAGAGGGAGAAAGAAGCTGTTTGCTTGCCAAGAAATGTCTTGGATCATGAGTGCCGAGGAAACAGGAGGTGAAAACGAAGAGTAGAGTAGAGTCAAAAAATTAGAAAAAAGCGAAACAAAAAAGGAGGCCAATTGAAGAGGAGTCCAGCACAGAACAGTCAAGCAATGAACAATCTAGAAATTCCAAGGAACAACAAAATGAAGATTACAATATTATATTCAAACTACTGTAGTTAATCAGGGAGACCCTTTTGCAGATTAGAATATGGTTCAGTTAAGTAAACCAATAAACAAACTAGTAGGAGAGGTCTGAAGTGCCAAAATATTGTATAGTGGAGACTTGTGAAGCTAGAAGCATGAACAAAATTGAGGGGAAAAGACTTTGGTGCAGCTTGGTGGATAACAAACGAATGAATTAACAGGGGAATCTTTGGAGGAGGGCTTCAAAAGGGTGACTGACAAAGAACTTCTAGAAAATATAATTTTCACAAAAGTAAAATAGGTGAAAACAGCAAGAAATGGAGAAAGATGTGATAGCTTATCAGTGTTAATGAAATTCGAAGAGGAGCACTTACTAAGGTTTTCATATATGGCAACATATTCTCATTATGAGTGCGTATGAAATCGTACGAAAAGTTATGCACACTATTTCGTACGTTTTTGGACGTTTTTCCTCAAAAAACCACATCAGTGTGCATGCGCTGGCAGACAGAAAAAAAAAGCTGAGCTGCGGACGGACGTAAAAATGGGAAAAACAGCGCAATCACCACTTATTCATGTCTCTAACTACGTTGCTTGCTGTTTTATATCTTAGGGTTAGGGTCAGGGTTAGGGCTAATTGTAATTTATATTCTATATTCGTGAATGGTGCGTCAGATGCGCATGCGCATACGACGGAAAAAATGTCCAAAAGGTACGACATTACGGTGTATAACTTTTCGTACGATTTCACATATCGTACGAAAAGTACATAATGAGAATAGGTTGTATATGGATATATGAGCTACAATGTCAAAATGTTCAATTCTATGCCTCTGAGATGTTTTAAGTGCTAAGAATTTGGTCATATAGCAGCTGTATGAAAAAGAAAAAATAACGATGTTGAGGATGTGCGGTATAGAGCATGAATATGGAAAATGAGGTAAAGAAGTAAAAATTAAAAGCAGTAATTGTGGTAGATTAACCTGGCAGTAGGCAAATTAATATGGGCCGGATTTATCAAGATCCAATTTTGCGTGCAGTAATTTGCACTCGCAAACTGGAATTTTGCGCGAGTGGCTGACCATGGTTTGCGG
>NW_015150732.1:807345-810057 GCF_000732505.1 Cyprinodon variegatus
GATCCGGCCCTATGTGTAGAACTGAGTTGAGTTCTAGGGTTTCAATCTGAGATGGCTGTCATTCAGTCTGTCCATTAAAGGTAGGGACATTTAGTACAATTCAAGCTGAAAGGGTGACATGCCAGCTAGTACCCACTTTCGAGATTCAGTGTTTTCATAACTAGCAATTTGCTCCTTTTTTAAACAAGAAATTGTTGCTATTTCAGCTAATTGCGGTATCAATTAGTATCGGCAGGTGTGTCCTCCAGCATAGCAATGTTTGTAATGCCCTGGCAAGGCCCTTTTGACTGTCTTCATTCCCACATGTCCCGCATCAAAAAAACACGGCTGGCATGTCATTGGTCCGACTCGCTGGTTGTTAGGGGACGGACGTATTAGTTGGAGTCTTTAAAGATGGATTTGTTCTGAGACTGAAAACTCAGATCTTGCAGCAATCCAGCTTGCAGCGCAAGGTTTGTGGTGGAGAACATACTGTTGCATATTGTAAATGTGAAATGAGCAAAAGTGACACGAAAAGTGAAAAGTAGAGCTTATGTCTTTGTGTCTGCGATGAATTGATGACCTCTACATGGTATACCCTGCATTTACCCGTAGACTGGTGGAAACAGGCACCAGGCCCTCTTGATCCCTATACATAATCTGTAGACAGCATTAATGGCATATAAAAGTTACAAATGATGATGTACTGTATGCTATAAGATAGTATATATCCAAACATATCAGAATAAAATTTGATCTTTATTTCTCCTAATATACATCAAGGTAAGAATTGATTAATTAACATCATGTTTAATTCCCTATTTCTGTGTCTAATTCGAGGAAATAACATTTAGCTTTACTTATTACGCAACAATGGATCTTGCTCAAGAATATGTGTAGAATTAAGGTTGTTGTCTCTCAATTATTATCTCTCCATGCACAGACCAAAAGAGGAGAACCATCAGTAGTTAATCAAAAATACAATTTCTGTTTGATGGTTGATGTCAGTGACCTCAGACCTCCTATGACAATATAAGTCTTAAAGGCTTAAAGTGCGGCCTTGCCCTCTATTTGCACCCATCTTACAACTGGGGCATTTCTCCTAAATTTATTTTGACTTAAGGGTTTTATTGCTGGATTTACTTGGGCTTTTGAAAGCTTAATTAACTTCTCCCATGTGCAAATAACCCTTTTCCCATTTTCATGGTTATGCAACACATCAGTTTTTCCTAAGTGGAGTAAGTAAGAGTAAGTATGTAAGAGGCAATTTCAGCAGCCTATATCAACTTAACCAGCATGGGACAATTCTGCAAAAAGTATTTAAACTGTAAAAAATATATATATATAAATAAAAAATAAAAACATTGCGGACCTCCAAATATGATAGAAACAATGAACAGTTTCAGGGTAACTCTAGCAGGCTGCCTATAGTGCAGCACCTTTGTACAACTTGCATTACTGAGATGTCAGAAGACAGAATGCAGAAACACTCAGAAATAGCATTTAATCAATGGCCTTCAAAGCTCATCTGTAGAGTGAAAAGAGTCAATTTGTGTGTAGTTTTAACTCTGTATAGCTACAGCTGTTTAGAGGTATAGGAATAAACAAAACCAGGGAACACACCAAGTAATCAAAAATACAGTTCAGGAAAAATGTAAAGCAGGGTCAAAAGCTACACCCTTTGTACCATACAGCATGGTAAAGCTTCGTAGACCAGACTTTTTGATCTAAACCTTTTGGGTCATGAAAAATAATTCTAAAGAACCAGCAGAAATCCAAAACTCATGCAGGAGAGTAAGGGTACAATTATTAGTCGTGTGCTCAACAAGTCTGGCCAATGTTGCAGTGCAGGGAGAGAAAAATATAAATAAATCAATAAAAAAGAGTGTTATGAAAAGTTTTTCAACAGGTTGTTCAAAAGTGTTGGAGGAAGAATTGTACAAAAACTGAATGTTTTCTTTTTCAGGGTCGGGACCCGGTAGATGTTGGTCAGGAGCTAAATCGGTACTGGTTTTGCTGGATAAATGTTAACCTTCCAGCAATACAGTTTTTTGTGAAATATTCTAAAAGACATTCACATTTCAATCAAGGAATCTGAAAAGGACAGATTGCATTTTCTTTCTTTTTTTCCGTCTGCTTGGGGATATTTTTGTTTGACCAAAAAGAATTGTATGCCATAGTTTTTACATATTTATTTGTAATACATTTTAAATGTTAGGTTTATTACTACTTGTAATAACCAATGTTGCTCTACTTTGCGTGAATGTATCGGACCAATCCCAAACAGAATTTTTCATAGTTTGTGGTTGCAATGTGACATTGCAAAAATTTTTACTTCTTTTTTAGTTCACTATATGACATAAATCAGAATAATAACCAAAAATTGCCAAGTAGTCTTTTTACAGATAAACTTTGGATAAACTTGATAAAATTGGGTCAAAAACAATAATTGAAATACAATTAAATATAATATATACTGATACTTAATCCTTTATTTGTCAAGGGGATTTTTTTTATAAAAAAAATAGTTGGCTAATAAAAAGTCATGTGGCCATTTTTTACAAAGCAGATGTAACAAACTCAGACTCAAATCCTCAATTGTCAATTTATCTAGCCTAAGTTTGAGTTTTTGGTTTCTCAATGGCTGGTGTAAGTTAGTGTAATCAACTCTGATTGTTGGGATCCTCAGGCTTGCCCACCAGAGGGCGCCGAGGATCCTCTTCTGCTCTTTGT
>NW_015150732.1:811672-834789 GCF_000732505.1 Cyprinodon variegatus
ATTCTCCAATTTTATTTTCTTAATTTCTGCATTAAAATCTCCAGTTCCAGTGGTGTGAAATATGCACCTTCTGTTGCCTGTTGTCATGGAGACTTGTCAAATTGATGCTCCCCTGATAATGGCTTGTAATACATTTTACACACATGTGTATGAAGATGTGAAATAGACAACTCAGAGATTTGAGTCTGAGCTTGTTAAACCTGCTCTGTGAAACGGGCCCCAGGTTAGCCCGGGGGAGAATGTTACGATAACCTACACAGAGGTAAACTCTCTTCATGAAACGGAAAAGTTGCCCTGATTTCACGATTAACAAACAAAGCTTTCATTAAACCTTCTTCTATTGTCTGTAAGAAGAACATCTGCATCCAAAACTTCTAAAAGGTGTGGTGTTAAGAAATAAAAGCTCATTTGGTAGGCCTTTAATTTATACAAAGCAATTGGGTTTCATAGAGAATATATGGAAAACAAATGTTTTTCATATTTATGGAAAAAATGTCATCAAAGACTTAAATAAAGTTTGAATCCTTTATCAGCTTTAGCCAAAATGCTAGTGTCTCTGTACAGTAAATGGTTTGCCAGAAAAAAAAAGGTCTTTGCTTTTGTAATTATTGTCTACACCTGAGTCTCATCAAGCTGAATGTGGTTATAAATGGCCTTGTCTTTACTTGTGCTTGTCAGTCTGTCTATTTACTATTATTCTTTTTCCCTCCAACTCTCTTCCAGTTCTCTTATACCCATGTAAAACCTAGATATAGAGAAATATTTTTTTTTTGTCTGCAAGTTATTGTGGAGGACTTCTGATGTGGAAACAACAGCATATTTTTTTGTTTTTGTTTTTAGAGAAGGCTTGGAATATTGCAACACAGGGCAGAGTTTTGAAAAAGAAAATGCATCTAATTATCCTCACTCTGTCTATTCCTGTAAGGCAAGGAAAAGCACTTCTAGCACATTTTGGTAGCAAGAAATTTCAAAGTGCTGTACATGAGAAAAAAAAGAAAAAGAAAAGTATACTGTTGTGGCATTATGTTAAGTTAGCACAGCCAAATGCTGCTCTGAACAAATGCACTTTTAATCACTTTTACAGTTAGAACTAAACAAACTAAAAGTTGTTTGGTTCTGGTTTCTGGCATGCAGAGTAGATTTCAGACACAAGACCTGAGAGGCCTGGTTAGTTGAAACCCTGACAAAAAAATCCGTAATGTCTTTGGTGCTAAGCAATTTAGTAACAAAACAGGAGCAGATCATATGAAACTACTATGATGAGAAAGAGTGGAGAGAACACAGAGTAAGAAGTTGAATAAACAGATACTGTAGAATGGGAGAATAGCGATATAATGAAACAGAATAAGGAAAAGAGCTCCTTATGTCCTCCAGCAGTCTAAGACGATAGCAGCATAGCTATAGAGATAGCTATGCTGCTAGAGTATAGAGAGAGTAGCCATTTACAAAAAAATACTTTTCACCTATGGAAATTCTTCCAGCCTTAAAACACTAAAATAACTGAAGTTTTAACCATAGCCTAGAAAAAAAAACATGTATTGCCCAGTAGCTACACCACCAGCATTTGCAGCTTTACCTCAGTATTTCCAATGACCAATTTCTACCTGTTTTTTTTTTTTTTTTTTTTTTTTTTTTTTTTTATCATAGTAGCCACAATGTCTGCCTCTATAAAATAAGCTATGGTCCTTTGGTCAGCAACACATCTCTCTCCCCAATCTTCTTGGATTAAAGCAATATTCCGTGTTCTGGGGATAAAAGCATCACCACTGCCTCTGCAACCCTTCCTGCTTCTCTGCTATCTGTGGATCATTGTAGCATCACCAGTTTTCAGTCTCTGTAAGTAGATATGAAACCTCCTTATTTTTAACATCAAAATGTTTCTGTTCCCCACTCAACCCTGTTATTACATAAGCACCTCATCCACTGGTCTTTGAAGTGACTGCTGCATATTCCTAAAACAATATATTGGAAAAATATTTTCTTATAATTTCTTAATCCAATATGTATTCGTTTTCCCCCTGCCATATATTCTTCATAATTCTTGTTTGTCATTTATATAGAAGAGCCAGGAAATGAGTAGCAGCTGTTTGGCTCATCATCATCAGTGTCTATTGTTTCTAAAAAGACCACCTGCTTGCAAGAAAGAGCAGAGGAAAGTTACATATGGAGTGACTGGTAATTGTCTCTTGGGGGCCGGTAAATAGCAGCATGCTATTTCAGAGGCTCAGCCCTGCAGACTGTAATAAGCCACAGTGTAGCTTCCACTTTTCATTAGAGAAGGTCAGAGCTAATTTAGGACTTTTTGCTTCGAGATGGGGGAGGTGGAGAATATGGGAGTACAGAACACAAGATGGGTGCCTGGTGACAGGATGGGAGGAAGCATTCAGCTTGATTTCAGAGGTTGTGGATGTTTTTTTATTGCACTGTTTCTTTATAATGCAATAGGTAAGCAAAGAATGGTTGGAAACACACATTCATACAGTGTGGCTCTCAGAAGTGTATGCACCAAGCCCAGCCTTGCCACAGGCAGCTGATGTCAGTAACCTGTGCTGCTGTAATTCATCCCCAATGACACAAGGCACAAAGCAATTTACACTCATCAGTGACAAGTGTGCAGTATTAGAATGATTTAGTATGTGGACATGTATTACAGCCTTAAGCCAGTAATATACTTGAAACAAACTGCTGTTGAACAAGTCTTGGTGTATCTCTCGGATTACCGTGACTTGATGAATGTTTGGTTAATTACATGGGCCACTAGTTAAAGGAGCTAATGAAACCTTTGTGTGTGACAGCAAGTGAGGAAACGATAGATTAGTGGCACAAAAATGTAATTTCTGAGAAGCAACATTGGTTATTTCCACCTGCAAAATTGATTGACTGTAATTGATTTTCTTAGGAATTGTATGCATAGATTCTATATTATCTATAAAACTGCTAAAACTATCTTCTATATCCGAGTTTCCAACCTTTTTTGACTTGTGTACCTCTTTGGGCATTTTGTCTTACTTTGAGTCCCCCTCTCAGTCAAAAGTATTGATGATTGTCCAAAAGTGGAACGTACAATAACTGATTATAAAATAAAAACTATTTTACCATTTTTTTTTCTTTCCATTTCAAATAAGAAACATAAACATATTGTCTGGAAGTCGGAAATAAATATGAAATAAAATCATATTTGAAACCTGTTTTTATAAAACGGGAGCTCCTCTAAGTAACTTCTTTATAATCACATTTAAACTTGATGAATCTGAAATAAAATACAGATTTGAAATAAAAAAAAGTTACTTTGTTTTCATTGAGACACCTGAGCTGCTTTAAAGAGCCCTGACAGGCTGGTCTTTGTTTTAATATGTGTCAAAGCTGAAGGTAAACTCAAACATACAAAAAAAAAAACGTACTTTTTGGCTGATAAAAGCTTGTTTAATTATTGAATTGGGTCCTCAGAAAGCAAAACAAACGTTGAAATGTAGTTGTCTGGTTTTATTCAAAAAAAGTTTTATTTAATTCCAAAAAGCTATTGATTCAATTAGTTTCAGAAATTTATTGTTCCTACTTTGTTATTATTATTATTATTATTCATTTATTATTCATATTTTTAAATTGAAAAAAAAAATATATATATATAGATATATATATCTATATATATTTTTTTTTCAAAAAATATATATATATTTCTTTTTTTAAGAAATCTTAAATATTTACAGTACTTTGCAAATGTATTGATACGTCTTTTTAATTAATATATATTGTTACATTACAAATATACATTATACTAGTTTTAGGGATTTGTAACAATACACAATGTAAGAATAAAAAACTGTCATCTGAATGTTTTGTTATTCAAAAAAACTTAAGTGCATGAATAGTACACAACTGTGCTGTCTCTGTGGTTTCTTTAAATAAACTTCCTTCCTCTTAATCACTTAGGAGTCAATCTAACCAAAAATCCAGCAATTGTATAAAAGCAGAGGATCTCTTTTAAAATCTATTTTGAAAATGGCTTATATATCCATTGTAACTTCTGGGGAATACTATTTTTCATAAGAGGAAAGTATTGCTCTACTAAATACCTACAGTAGTCCTGCATGACAATCTGCCTACTGTATACAGTTAGAGATGGCATTCATAAGAGACACAGTGAAGCAGCTTACAATAACTCTGGATGAGGTGCAGACATCTAAAACTCAGGTAGGGGAATGTTTCAGAACAAATAGTTGTAACTTGTCTGGATCTACCAATATACTGTATAATTTATGGAAGTTTTTTTTTTATTCCATAATATTCACAGGCATAATAAAACATAAACAGGGGGGTGTGTGAAGTTTCTTTACCCTTTAGATCATTATTGGATTTTAAAGTAGATAATCCTAAAACTATATCTTCTTTCCATTTTCCTCCTTAAATATAATCTATTTCCTGATGGTCTATTGAATAAATACAAAACTTCGTGTTTTTAAAATTACAAAAATTTGATAAAACCCAAATACTTTCTAAGATATAGTATTGTCTCCAGTTGTGTCTAATTGATATCATTACCACGCAATATGTTCCAGAAGGCTGGATTACTTTAACCTATTTAAAGGCACAGCACAACAGCATGAGGCTTTGTGTTTCTTTGTAGTTTATCCTATTGTCCCACAGGGACCTAGATGAGGAGAAGACAATTACCTGTAAATTGTTTTATTATGTACACACCATGAGATTACTGGAGATTTAACTCTTGTAGAGAAAAGGAAAAAAATGGTTATTTAGGGATTCAATCTAATAAAATATCCAGTTTATTTTGATTAACCAAGATAAAGTCCACACAAATTTCCAGTAGTAATATAGACATTTATACCTCTCAGGAGATTAAAGAGAAATGAATTGGCATGTTGAATAAAATGTCTCTTTGATCTTGCTTTCCAAAGATTATCACAATAGCGGTTTTTCACTACTAAGAAAAGTGTTTGTATCTTTAAGCCTTTGTCTTACTGATAGATTGTGGGACACAATTAAAATAAAATCACACTGACTGCGAATTGAACTATGCATTGTCATAGCGGCCATTTTCTTAAATAGGATCAAGTTTTTACTTTATTTTGATTAGAGATAGACCGATACATCAACTGGCCAACATTTTGGGTGCATTGGTTAGAGATGCCTTAAGATCAGGTGAAGGAGATAAATTGCTGCTACCTCCATTTGCTACTCATTGTTTTTCTAAAAATTGCCAGCACATATCGGTGATCAGTTAGACTAATATAGAAAGAATTAATGTCTGTATTGTCCTTAAAAATTGTTATGTCCGCAATTTTTTTATTTTGATAATAGCAGGAATAGAGAAAAAAAAAAATAAAAATAACTGTTATGTTTTGAATCAATCTGCATGAGGCAAAACCTGTTCTGTATACTCGAATCTGTCCGATTGAAGCACTGATACTGTAACCTGTTGCATCGACCAAGGCAACAAACGAATGCATCTTCATCAGGAAATGTTATCAGCCATGATATTGCCTTTGGACTCAGGGGACCAATGTCCTTGCTGGTATTACATTTAACTTTGTGGGGAAAAATGCAAGAGCTGCAAAACCTTTACAAGACACTCCCAAAGGGACAAGCAATCCTGTTCCCCACTGTGCTTGGGGACAAAGCGATCAGCTTATAGACTCTTATTTTCTTGGAATTTCAACATAGAACAATGACAGCAGAGCAAATTTGACTTCATTCCTTAGCCCCTGCTTAAGTTAAGTAGTCCTGAAGCAACGTTCATAACCAGATTACTGCAGATTGTTTGTATCATTGTTCCTTAGTCTACAGGAATAGAGTAAGGTTTAGGTTATGCTTGATGCACCTACAATCTGCTCAGAAAATGAGCTGCCCATCACAGCATTTGTTGATTTTATACTCTGTGTTGCTTTTTTCCTCATTCTGGCTCCAGGGGGGAATTTACGGCACAACATTGCGTTATACGAAGAAGTAAAAAACTCAACCATTTACAACTTTTTCGAAGCCTCTTCATGCTGTCTAAAGTAACAGTAATTTATTTCCACCATAGCTAAATCACATGACGTCTCTAGATGTTTATATTCGCAAATCATTGCTGGTAAGAGCTGTTGCTTGCTTGCCATGTTTTAGCGCGCAAAGCCTACTTAGTCAGAAATGTTCCTAGGTCCAAAGTGAGAAAATTCTTTCGGCATAGATGCAGTGTAAAAATTAAGTCATTTGCTGGGCGGACCTCACGGATATACTCAAACACATTCTAGTTTATGTTAAATAGTTAAAGGCTAATTTGACCTCAATCCAAACTCCTCAGGATAAACTATGGTTCTCACACATAAAATCCATGCTGACTTGTGATATAAATGCATAACTTATTTATCTATTCATAATAACAAATGCATTTATTGATTATTTTGTTCAAGCATTTTCTTTTCTTTTCCTTGGGAATGTAGTAGCGTCGTTCAGTTTCACTAGCTTAGTCAATAGTTTTTAAACTTAAATATGTTTGACTTGGAGTATAATCATTTTTGTTTATAAATTTACATTTTGAATAGATGGGTTGGATTGGGTATGTGTTCACAGAAGAACATATGAAATTCAATTTTTTTATATAAATAACATATTTAGACATATAGACTTAACATTGCTTGTAAATTTACTCTGTTGATGAGACAAAACAGGCTTAGGAATTATTTGTTTTATCATCAAATATATCAAATTTATCTTTACAAATGGCAACATATTTTCTATGCCAGATATGTAACAAAAATAACAGGTTGTGTGTTATTAAAAAGTCACTTAGTATTTTACAAATACTAGGTTGTATTAATTGCATTTTGCATATGCTCCAAACAACTAATATTTAGGCAGGCTCAGAGTAAAACGACTCTTTGGACATGAAAGGTTGTGGGCCCTGGTCTAGCTTGTTGTCCAGAGGTAACTATACTTTTTCATCCCCTTGACTTTTCTCCCATGATGATAATATTGTTTGTTGGCTGAAATCTACAACAGTCTTCTTTCCACCTCCCCAAACCAATGACTGTGCAGTCATCTTAGTATCACTGTAGATGTAAGAGTCTGTCTTTTACTGGAGGTCAGAGGTGTGCAAAGTGAAAAGCAATGGCTTCCTGCATCACTTCTGTGCTGCTAACTACCTGGTTGGAAGATGACCCTTCAATCTCCAAACAGATCGTGTTGATCAGGATACACAGGTTACAGCCCTTCTAGCATCCATTTGTTTGCTAGATTAATAGGACAGTGACCACAAAATGCTGCAAACTAGACAAACTTCCAGAGTTCCTGTCAAAAACGTACTTGGTGAGAACACAAGTCCATACTTGTGTTCTTGTGAAGTGAGAAAGGACTTATCTCTCACAGCACCTCATCCAAATCAGCAATATAAACTAAAGCTTTTGACATGAGAAAGATGTTTGAGAAATATATTTGGCTATACCTCTTTTAAAAGATTACACCTATCATATGACTCTCTTGATAGAATGAACACTAATTCTGTGCAATTTTACCAGCGGATTATGAATATATTAAATAACTAGAACTTGGACTATTAGTTAATCAACAGGTCATTCAAATTAAGGGTAAAAACAATATATGATCATTAGTTAAATGATGAAGTTTGAACTTCTGGACCGGCTATTGAAATCCAGTTGTCTTTCACATATTTAGTAATTCAGACTATGGTTATCAGTGTCATGGTTTTACAAAAGTTCAGACCCAAATGCAGAAGACCGAACAGGGAGACCAGGGAAAAGGTTTAACAGGTTTTATTGAAGAGGTAAAACAGAGAGAGAAGTGTTGCTCTGAACACTGCTCAACCGGAACTGAAAAGTGAGGGGAAGACACAGTGATTAGTTCAGGCTCAGTGGGGAATTTGACTCGAGAAGTTGGAGAAGAGGATTTGGTTGCTGACTCACGTTTCCAGAGAAGTAGTTGAATCTCTGACTCCAGTCTGTGTGCTGTAGTTCCAGTGTTTGTATGATTCGGTGGAGGGCGGAACAGGGTTTACTCAGAATGCGGTCGTTAGTAGGTGAACGGAGAAACTGACTGCCACTCAGATTTACTTGAACGGGTCGTAGTGGAGATTAATCCCTTTCTCAGTGCGAAGCTCAAACGATCTCTTGGGGAAAGTGGGTCCAAACCTCCTGTTTGTAACCCCAGCTCAGCTTGAAGCTCCGTTGATCCTTTCAGGGAGAGAAGGTCCGAAAAATCCAGTTTGCAGGATGACATCCTGCCAAGAGGCAAAGACAAAACAAAGTTAAACTCAGGTTGACAAAAACTCAGTTTAACTCAGCAAAACTCAGCTTGGCTAGAGTACCCAAAACTGGCAAACACTCTGGCGTCAAAGTAGTGGTAGTCAGCAGCTTAAGAACACTCCGTTTAACGAGGAAACCATCAGCAGGTGTGTGAGGAGCCGGACCAGAACCAGACGCCTCCTGGTGGAGGAAGGGAGACAAACACAGAAACACAAACACAATCAGCAGAGTTATTAATCAAAAACCAAAAGAAATTGTCTATTTTTCTTCAATTGTTATCCAAAAAGGGGATGGCTTTGGCTCTCAGTAATAAATAATTTGGTGTATAAATAATCACGAACAAACACAGTTAAAATATCTGTATCTTTATTGTCTAATAATCCCTATTACAGTATCATTGTATCTACTTGCCAATAACAACTGATGCGGGAATTTTACAGGGAATTTACAAACACCAGCTCTTATTTGTAAATATTAAAATAACCAATTATAATTTGGCTAAAATGTATTTGTTTTCTTTTTTTTTTTGCAAGCAGCAGGAGATAGTGCTCAGACGAATTATGGGCTTTGTCACTTGACATTGGTGTTCACTAAAATGGACATGGAATCTCTAAGTTTTTCATTTGACCAACCCAAACCCCTAATTTTTACCCTGCTTGTACAGTATGACAAGACTTACTTTTAAACTGTGAAAACTCTGCCTCTTTTTTCTCATCTAAGCCTTCTTTTTCTCATAAAGTGGATGTAGTTACAAATCAATAGCAATTTGAATTTAATTTATTCTGATATCTAGTTTAAAAAAATGTAAAACTAGCAGAAAAACACAACTCTTTCAATAAGAGCATTATACACTACTTACCAATGTCATATAGTCCTAGTGGTTATCTGGTGTAATCTTTTTTGCAATGTCATTCACAGATAAGAAATTTAGAAAAGAGCTCTGCAAAATTCCTTAGACCTCTTGAAGTTTGTCATGTAGCCAATTTAAATGGATTTATTATAGCAATGCAATAAAAAGAAAAACATATACGTTGAAGAAGTTGGCAGGGCAAGGCAACGCAAAGGAAGTTTATTTGTAGAGCACAATTCAGTACAAGGACAATTCAAATTGCTTTACATGAGTTAAAGAATTAAATGGCGGAAAATTAAAAGCGGAAGAAAAGTGAATATAGGTAGAAGCATTATAAAAGCAGGTAGCAAATCAAAACGAAAAAAAAAAGCTCACATTTCTTTTTTATGTTTTTTTTTTCTTTTGCCTAAATAAGAATCTCAAAGGGTCATACACATCTAAATTCACTTTCAGTGTGATTGAAGCAGCAACACTGTGTAAAGTAAAAATAAGTCATGTCTGTTCTTATTAAATCAAGGACTTTTTATTAGGTCTTGTACAAGGCTTTATATTTTTTTTATGTTCACTTTAAAAGCATTTTCTTTATTTTCATCTTATACGTAAAATCTAGATAAAAACATTTTAAAACAGTTGGTTGTAAAATGAGCCTGTGAAATAAAAAATTTAAATATTAGTATGGTGAAACCTTTGTAAGACAGTTCATGCTTCTCCTTGTTCACTATGTTTGATCACCAAGTTTGTATCTGAGAGGGAATGTTTCTCAGAGTGTACAAATAGAAAGAAAACATCTTCAAGTATTTACAGAATTAATTCCAGTCATGTTTTAATAAAGTCATTGATACAATCATATATTGCAGAAGATCGTCTACTTTTTAGGCCGGAACTGACCACTGCTCTGAAATACAGCGGTGGTCGTGGTCTAAGGTTTTCTCATGTATTATCCCACAGCTACACCCTCTGGGATTATTATCTGCGTTTCTAGAGTTTAAGAGTTCCAAAAAATAAATACTACATTCAAATAAGGTAACAGAAAACTGTGGAAATTCACAGATCGTCTTTGGCCCACACAGTTTCCAAAACACTTAACAAGGAATTCCACTTGCTTTCGTTTACATTTTCTATATCTACCTCTAACAAATATCTGGTTTTAATGGCCACCTTTCTTAGAATGCAGTAAAATTCATTAGTTTCTTGCTTTACAGACTTCTTATTCCTTGCTTTATCTACTCTTTAGCTGATGCTAAAACCATCAAAGTTATTGTTTTGTTTTGCAAAATATTCAGTTCCACCCTGCACAATGATAATGTAACAGAACATTTGCATGACATAATCAAGTTGGTGGCTAACATGTGCTAACATCACATGTATTGATGGTGTCCAGTGGTTATATTCATGATGCTTTCAAGAAACTTGTACTAAATGTTTGAATACATGTTCAGATACAGCTCTGCTGTGGATGAATAACATATTTTAATGGTTGAAACTGTTTCTGATCTCTTTCAGATCACCACCTGTCCATTAGCCACCTGGAGTGCCAGTGAAATGTGTCATTGCGCATCAATTTCTAGATTCTGGTGGTTAATAATTAGTGTTGCACCGATACCAGTATCACCACTAAAATGGTGGTATCGGTATCAGCGAGTACCAACAAGTAGGGTATTAGATACTATTCTGAGAGCCAAAAGTTTATTCAACTGTTGTCAACCATTCTAGGTGGGCACAAAGGTGGCAGCAGCTTGACAAAGCCATGATGGCAACTTTTTTATATGCAAGTAGTATGCAGTTCTTTATATATACAAACACACATCAATTTCAAACAGATGGTATCGGTATGGTATCAGTATTGGCCAATACTGCACAGCCAGGTATCGGTATTGAGGCCAAAAAAAATGGCATCGGCGTAACACTACTAATGATACATTATGCCAGATCTAAAGTGACTCTAGTGTTAGAGCATTGTCCACATGTGGCAGGCAAACAAATTGACAAGTTCTTAGAGGAACTGCACTACTTCAGTAACCTTGTTTATGTTTATGTATTTAGCAGACACATTTTTCCAGGGCAACTTAAAGGTGGACACAATTTTACAGTTGTCACCTATATGACAGTAGTGTCTCTAGAGAAAAATCCCTAGTCAGAATCAGTGGTGACTAGGGATGGGAATCGTAAACTGGTTCCTGTTCAGAACCAGTTCCGTGTGTTCCAACTCCATGGCACCGTTTTGCAGCTTGCTTAACGATTCTTTTAACAGTTCCAGGCAGTGCCAGAGCCTAGCGCTGGGTAGCACGACTTACTTCACGTTTATTACGCAAGTTACGCACACGGCATTCAGTCAAGTATGACGTGACCAGGTGTAAGTCTAGAAAAGCAAAAAATATGGCATACATTTTAATAAATGCCGTGTTTTTGATGCTTCCGGACAGAAGCTAAAGTTACAACCATCATGGAAGGCAACTCTGATGGTAAGCTAGTTTTATATCACTGGCTGTGCTTAATGTGGTTCCTAGAAAATCATATGCCATTTCTGAAAATTTCCAATTTTAAATTTTACCAATTTCCTACCTCTCTTTGGGGTTACTAAACATGCTACGAAGTTGCTCCGCAGTTCAGGGAGCGAGAGAAAGGTGACGCTCGTTTATTTAAATCAGGAGGAGATGAGTTTTAGAGCAGGGAATATTAGCCCGAACCCGACGGGACCCGAGAGGTCCTGCCGGGTTCGGGCGGGTTCGGGCTGTACTTTTAATTATTTCATTCGGGCCGGGCCGGGCTCGGGCTTTAAACCGTTATATGCGCGGCAAATAAATGATCATGTGATAACGTTCGATCTATACGCGATGAATGCAAAATGGATGTTACAGAAGTCAAACGGAGATTAGCCCTTAATGCGCACATTTGAAAAATGTCGGGCTGCAAACGGGTCGGGCTCTACGAAGCTGTCAATCATAACGGGTCGGGCCGGGCACGGGCCTGAAAAGAGAAAGAGAGAAAGTGGAGAAAGAGTTGTAGAGGGGTACAAAGGTATGGGTAATAGTTAGGATAAGAGATGCTCTTTGAAGATGTCCGAGCCACCTCAACTGACTCTTCTCGATGTGGAGGGGAACCGGCTCTACACTGAGCCTCTCCCGAATGACCGAGCTTCTCACCCTATCTCTAAGGGAGAGCCCAGCCACCCTGCGGAGAAAGCTCATTTCAGCCGCTTGTATCCGGGATCTCGTTCTTTTGGTCATGATCCAAATTTCATTACCATAGGTGAGGGTAGGAATGTAGACCGACCGGTAAATTAAGAGCTATCTGTAATTATTTTGTAATTAATTAACTTTTGGATTTTATAGTGCTGCCAATTAACTTTTCAACCCTGCTGCTCTTTCTCTGTTTCAGAGATGCTTTATTGACAACATGTTTAAGAGAAATGCTGCTCGATTGAATGCTTTCAGTGTTAAAAATAAAAAATCTACACCCTATGCATTACAGTAACATGTGCTATTAACTGTCAGTTGTACTAGACAGAAACTTGTGAAATTATGCTAAGAAAAAAATGCACTAACTGCTCTCCTATATTTAATCTTTTTTTGCTTTCTTATTGCATTGTCTTTTGTAAGGAAATTGTGCTAAATGGTATTCAGGATTATACCTCACTTCCCACTCATTAAAAGTTTTTGGCATTTCCATGTCAGTGAATCTTCAGTTGGTTTGATAGAGTGTCTGCATAGTGTGGCATCTGTTCATTTTCTTATCATTTGAGCCAATCTGTGTGGTATACATGGTATAGTTTTTTTTATGTCTACAAGTAATGCAAAACACAGCGTCACTGACATTTTTAACATGAGCAAAAACATCATAACATCATCTCTATATTAGGAAGATTATCTTGCTGTTGTAATTGTAATACAAATCATTTAATTTAGTCTCAGAAGAACTGTTTTCTATTGTGCCTTCATATTTGTCTTGTGTTTCACAAGAATGCCCTTTTCTAATCAAGGACTTCTTAAAAAACAGAGTTAAATTATTTAATTACAATCATATATACACAGGATATTGGGTTCATACTACCAAATACATGAATTCAGAGGTTCCAAACACTTCCTTGGCTGCAGATATTTTAAGTTTGTTGTAGAGAAACTTGACTAGTCTAAACAAAGACCTTACCTCGAGTTCAAAGAACACAGAGAAGAGGTTTGAATTCCAGTTACCTCATTTATAGAAATAAAACCCTAAACTTTGTAGATGTTCAAAGAAAATTTAAAGTTGCTATTGATGAAGTGTGGTTCCATTAATAAATTGAAATGGATGTCCTTAAAGTTTATGTACATGTAAAAGTACAGACAAATACTTTTGGCAATACTGTGTATAGGTATGAAAGTAGAAGGCAAGTATAGCTTTGATTAGGTTTTTATCTTCCTTCTAATTCTGGCAATTGTTATTCTGGTAAATTTTTAAAATAAGGACACTTGTTAAGCTCTGATGAGGTTTTTAGAGCAGTAAGGATTGGGCATTTCTCGTTGCATTATCAGATTGTGTTATACAGTATTATTCTTGTGCCTAGGTTGTTAGCTTTAAGACTGAAAACCTTTTTAGTAAGTAGATTGCTGATTAGGGACAGTATTGTAGTTTGAATTACTTCAAAATACTTGGAACTGCTTTAATGCAACACATGCTATTATTACTGCTCGTTTGCAGTCTGTTTGTTTTTTTGACTTCCTGTGGCTTTTATGGTGACTCCAATAGTTCAATGAGACATTTTAAGGACCCCTCTGCTGTCTGTGTCTTTGTGTGCACATTCTCACAGGAGTTCACCAGTGAAGTGTTGTAACAACTTCCAGCTTGTTATTTAGTAGGTGGTGAAAATAAAAAAAATGATATTGATCCATGTGTGTTGTTTTTTTGTACACTTTAGTGTGAAATCATCTGTTTTTTTTCAGAGTATGCTGCACAGACCAACCTCAGCCAGATGGTTTCATCTACATTTTAGGCGAGCCTACTGTTCTGTTAAGGTGCTCTTAGACACACATTTAGGGATGATAGTAAAATGTTATTATTTACCAGAGGGAAGGAAGGACCAACAACAAGAGAAACTAGTGATCAAAAACCCCCACTAATTACCCTACATTGATGGACTTAAAAACAACTTCTATAAACGAGAAATAAAACTGCACATGGATATGCTTTGTTGACTTCTAAGGTGACATCTAAATGTATATCACACGTTAGAGGATTTGTTGCAAAAACATTTACTACTTTTTTAAATTTAATTAAAATACTTTACAAATAAATGACCTCAAAGGGAAACTAAATTCTGTAACTATTTAAGGAGTTTCTTAAATAAGTTGCTGTAGATGTAAATTGCTGTAGGAAGGAATGATCTCTTGTAGCAGCTTGTCTTACAGCAGACCTGTAGAAGCCTCTGAAGTTGTTTAACAGATTAATAAGAAGGATTCTCAGGGTTGTCCGAAATGTTCTTAATTTTGTGAAGAATTATTTGTGAGATTAGCTCTAGAGGTATTAGGGGAGTCTACAGAACGGAGCCAGTCTTTATTATCTGGTTGTTGAGCTCTAATGCTTCTATACCAACTTATGATGGTAGAACAACAGACTTATAAGAGGCATGGAGCATCTTATTGCAAACATGAAAGGACGTAGGTTTCCTCAAAAAGTACATTCTGGTCTGTGCCTTTTTTTGTAGGATAGCATCACAGTCTGTCTTTAGGGGTCTGCAAACTGCTGCTCCAAGGCCGCATGTGGCCCTTATGACCCTGTGGCCTTCTACAACGGCTGATAATAGTAGCTAAAATAATATAAAGAACTAACTAATGTACTATAATAACAAACTGTGGTTTTTCTAAGGAATATTTTAATTGATATTTTACTGCGAAATTACAGTAAAATAACCAGAAATTTGTTTTAGAGTTGTTTTTTATTTAATCAGGTGTGGAATTATGTGTTATTAAAAAGTCATGTAGTATTTCACAACTCTAAACCACTCATACTTAACCAGACTCACAGCAAAATGGACATGAAAGGTTGCAGACCCCCGGTCTAGCTTGTTAGACCGGGGTCTAACAAGCTAGGTAACTTTATCTCTTCATCATCTTCATTTCCTTTCCCATGATGTGTGAAATCTACAACTGTCTTCCTTCCATCACCCAAACCAGTTAGTTATCTGAGTCTTACTGTAGATGCAAGAGTCTGCCTTTTACTGGAACTCAGAGATGTGCAGAGTGAAAACGAATGGTTTCCTGCATTGCTTCTGTGCTGCTAACTTCATGGTTGAAAATATGACCCTTCAATCTCCAAACAGGGCAATTCTTCAAGTAGACTCCATTTTGCTAGTCCAAATGTCACACCTTTGAAGCTTTTGAGCTGAATTCAGATTGCCAGGTAGCTTGCCTTAGCTGAATGTAAGCTGCATTATGATGATCAGGGCAGGTCCACCTGAGAAAGAAATCTAAGTAACACAGCTTAGGATTAATAAGACAGTGACCATAAAATGCTGCAAACTTGTCAAAATCACAATGACATCGAAGTAATCAAGACTAATTTCTGTGGCCTTTTCTGTACTGGAAGTGATTCAGAGCTGCACATCAAAGTCCTTGCTGCCATGAAAGGGAGGGGGAGACAGCCAAGGGCCATGATACTATCAGTCTGCCCCGATGTTCTGAAACAGCAGATCTAAGGAGTGATTTGAAAAGAGCAGACGTTGTCCTAATGGGACTGCAGATCCGCACTATCTTGGAATCCTAATGTCTCTGCAGACATCAAGATGGTAAACACTGACTGATTTAACAAACGATGAATGAATATCTTAACTGCTCTCTCAGAAAACGGTTTAAACTAAAAGTATGGTTTCTATTTTTTTGCTGCAATCAGACTATTCCTATTTGAATGGTTATTTCATAAACTGACAAATTCATGTTTTTGTCACTAAACAACCATTTTATCAATATTCTCAGGCAAATAATTTTTTTCTCAAATAGTGCTTGATATAAAATGTAGCTTTAACAAATTGGAAGACTATTTGGTAAGAATAAATAAAAAATGCATGTCAGACTAATGATACTTGCAAAATAAATGTGCTATTGATTAGATGTTATCTTGAAGACAAATCAAAAGTCAAAGAAGCTCAAATAAGCAATTATATCTGATAGGATTTTTTCAGTTTGTAAAGGAAAAGAAAATGTCTGGATGTTATTTTATCTTGAAAATCAATAGTCTTTTCTATGTTAAGACCCTTAAAATTTGACAAGCCATTTATTTTAATTTTTTCTTGTTTCATAAGCAAATAAATAAGGAATAGAACCGACAATACTGATTAGAAAATACTATTTTTCTACCTTACTTTTTTATTTGTTATCAATCGAATTGTTGTGAAAGCATCTTTTTACTGAAACTAAACTTTCTGAAGCCATCAGCACCAAAAGCTTTTTCCCCTAATACTGTGGTCAGATTTATTCTGTTTGCTCCAATTATCCCAGAGATGTGTCTTCATTAGAATTGATTATCCTAAGTTTAGAAGGGCAGGCACTAGTGAATATTAAGTCCAGTCCTACAATCAGAATTGCACATCGGGTAAAACACTATGCATTCTGTGTAGAACATGGAAGAGTTTATTGTAGCTCAGAACAGGGTAGGAGAATTAACGGCTTTTTTTCAGAGCTTTTAATATTCCCAGGAGCAAAGTGGTCTGCATCACTGATTTGAAAGCAGCCTAGAATGTCAAATACTTTTTTGAGTGCCCCTTTAGGCTAAACTTTGTGAAATCTTAGTACATAAAACAACACATGGCGCAACAAAATGAAATGGCTCATTTTTATTTCATTTAGTCTTGAAAAGCACACAAATTGACATTTAGAAGATTTGATTTTATTGGATCTGATGTTATGAGAAAACATTTGAACTTTTATTGCAAAACACAGACACTGCTTACCACCAGGGTTAACGTTTCAGCTTTGTTCAAGTGCTGGTAAAGAAGCATCAAGCTGCTGGACAGGAGAATGTACAAAAAAAAAGAAGTTAAGATTTAGATGATCTTTGCAGAGTTTTGGTCGGGCCTCCCAGAGGCCTGCTAAGGGCGCAGTGGGATCCCTATTAGGTGTGATAGAGGATGGATTTGCAAGATGGCTGTAAAAAAGCATAAAATTCCTCTTTGTCATCACAGTTGCAGAATGTCGGGGTCCTTACTGCCGAACTAGTCCTGATAGACGAAAGTAACTCAAACCTTTTCACTGGTATTGCTATTTGCATTATGTTGACAGACGCACCACAGAGATAAGAGAGAATTAATAAATAACAAATAAACAAGTAATCAGTACACAGGGTCTAAATAGAGGTAGAGTTAATGGCTTTTTTGCTAATGAGTTGTTCCTGAGTCAAAATGAAGCAAATCTATAATTACATCACACTGCAGGAAATTTTCCAAATTTAGCATGATCCTGTTGTGTTCTAGTAGGCCATGTAAGTCATGAACAGCATGGTCTTTATCCAGTGTGAAAGGATGATAGGGACATGGGGACGGATGCAAGACCAGGATAAATTCAACCAAACAATGTGAGCTCTCGTATCCGAGACTGATATGGTAATTCATCTAGTAGCACAAAGACCTGAAGGGGAGGGACAAGTTGGTATCTAAAGATACCTTTAAGTTGTTCAAGGAGAAAGCACAAAAACAAAACCCAATGTCATGTAACGTTATATTGTATCAAAGAGATGAAAATGTTTGCTGCAACCTTTTTATCCAAATTCAGTCTGGAATTCAGAAAACCCTCTAGAACTTGAAAGTTGCAATACGAGGTATTGTAAATATGAAAAATACGGAAACAATAATATAATATTTTGTACATTTATACATTCAGCACCTCCTTTGTAAAAATTGTGGTTTCCTAAATGTCACGGATTTGAATACAGATCTTTTGTCTCTGTGTGCAAAAGCACTTTAAAATTATGCTTTTTCCTCCGTTGCTGTCAGTGTGTTTGATGCCCAGTGTCTAATAAGGCCTGTCCAATTAATCTCAGAATTGTTAATTAGCCACAACTGATGCTGTGAAAGAACCCATGAGGATGTGAGCAGTGACAATCAATGCCGACTACAATTGAAAGTTTTCAGATTGCTCTGTCCAATTATTTGTTTGATGAATTTGGAAAATTAAACAGCTTAGAGAATTATGCAAACTTTATGTAATTGAACCTAATGAAGCCATTCGTGTTTGTCTCTGATTGATTTTAGACATAAGGACTTCTCAGTTTTAGTGAGCAAGACTGAACACTTTATACCCACTGAAAAACTTAACTTTCAGGTTGTGGCCATAATTTGTGAGTCTTTTTTTTCACTGCTTGATGCCACTAAAGCTTTTAATAATACATTTTTTAATAAATACATATGTTCAATAATGAACCAGAAGGATGTTTTTTTGTTTTATCAATAATTAACTAGTCAGCTGGAGAAAGCATTGTAATGATTATAAAGTTTCCTCTAGTAGATGTTTTGAAGCCGTTCTTCATCTATGACAATGCTACAAGATAAGGCTGTGAGAATAGCCATAGAGTTGGGTACTTTTAGAAATATAAATTATAATAGTATTGGTTATTCCACTGAAACATAATATTGGTGGAAGAATTTTAATCAATTGATTGTTGTAATGGAACTTACATTTAGTTATGTGTTTTCAAGCCTGCTGCTTGTCTACCTGCCTGCATCAGTTTTAAACAGGCTCCTTTACCTGCCTGTTCAGATCTGTTAAAAGTCTCATTGTCTGCAGTTCTGATCATGTCACAAACTTTTAATTGCACCTTTTAAACAAAAGCAAAGGATAAAACAAGGTAGCTACAGTGGGCTAAATCTACAGATATGCAATTTCAGCCCATTTTCATACACGCAGTCCTTAAAAAGTAAAATGACTAGAGGACATATTTGCTTTAAGATGTTTTTATATCTTTTTCTCTGTGAAGTATTTGCAAGAGACATGTTTGTTCACATGATAAATAATATTCCAGTTCAGTTACAGAGGATGGAGTTTATAATCCCTGCATTGCAACATGTTTGTAATAGTAGGTTAGGTGACAAAGACTAAAAGGTATAGTGGAGGATGTTCTTTTTCTGGGTGGATCATCAAAATAACTGGTCCTCCAAATGGAGCCTAGACAGAAGTTCAACTGAAGAAAGTAAATGCTCTCCCCATCCACCTGCGACACAGCCAATCAGCTTTCAACCACACCTTCATGAAAGCCAATCGCTGTGACTTCATTCAGAGGACACTGTTTCAACCCACCTCCAGCCCCTCCTCCACCATCATAGCTAAAGCTTCATTGGAGTGTAATTCCTCCTTGACTCTTACTGCGTTCCCTGTCTCATCTCAACCGGTCCGGCAGAAGACCGTCATGTTGAGCCTGGTTCTGCCAGAGTTTTCTTCCAACGTGGAGTTTTTCCTTTTTACTGTTACTTCATGCTTGCCTATCATGAACAGGTTATCTCAACCTGTGTTATCCAACTGGACTTCCATCTTCCAGGTCCCTGAGTGAAGCTCGAGTATCAGCTCACACAATCCACTGGATCTCCCCATAAAGCTCATCATACCGTCTCGCTAACCAGCAGTCTACAGACTGACCAACTTCATCTATCTCCACTCCACCACCAGTTTCAGGCCTGGAGGGAAACAAGCCCTATTATTTGCTCCTGTTCATGCATATCTATCAAAATTAGGTGCTGTGTTTCTAGCTGAGGTCTGAGTGCCAAAGACAATGTTATTCTATCAATACATTTCTCCTAATTGTCTTATCTCTTCATGTGAGTTTTTAAGATTGAAATTGTCAATCATTCTTGTTATATGTTTACATAAGGACGTCCTACCTGCTCGTCCCTATTTTCACTTAGATGTGCTAATCTAAGTCTGACATAGTAGAAAAATGCCAATCTTCTTTTGGAAAGTAAGCTTGTGTGAGTGAGGCAAATAGCAACTTTTAAACAGAGTGTGCAGGAGGAGAAATTGGCTTGTTTATGCTTTTGCATGTGTTTAATAGAGTTCCCTCTCAGGAGCGGGTACAGGGTTATTAATGTTCCTTTTTTTCTCTTTTCAGTGGAGAGGGCGGGTATTTTCGAAAGTTCGCGAAAATCCTCCACTATACCTTTAAGTTACCATAGTTATGTCAAGTAGGGCATCTAATGTAAATTCCAGGTGATGAACATGTGCAAACTGAAGACTTGATAAAAGGAGAGGATTTGAATTGGCCTGCTCAGTTACATGCAGATAATATATAACAGAATTGTCCAGGCAGATGGTAATCGAGTTTACCATGCTGTTTTTAAGGAAGTTTGTCAATATTAAAAAATGGATATTCCCAAAACACCTATATACTATTAAGCTTTTACACATTATGTATAAAGCTAATTTAATAAGATATAAACCATCAGAATAAAAAGGAATTAAATTTATAGCAACTTTAAGTACTGTAGCAGTTGTTTTTTTTAAGTCAGATTTTATGTGGCAGACTTTCCAGTTTAAAATAATGACTTCAGGGTGGTGTTCCAGTTGATTGTTCTGACAGAAAACTGGAATTCTTTTCTCAAGAGCAAACTGAATACACCATGATGCACAGAATCATGAACGTGATTGTTAAAGTTCCACCTCAATAGAGTACGCTGAAATGAAATCTGCTGTGTTTGCAATACCCCTACAAAGAAAGCCTCAAAATGTGATTTGATTTTTTTTTAAAACTTTTTTCAGAACATGTCCTGTGTGCAGTCCTTCACGCCCTTTCAGCTTGTATTTGAAGTTTCTCTAGTTTTTTTTTTCTTCCCTACTTGCATAACATCTTAGACAATGCTTGGCAGGCAAATTGGATTTGCAAGAATACACATTTGGCTTGGCCGATGGGACCATATCTTCCCAGGTCATCCATCCATGAGGCATAGCTTGAAATGGATCCCTCCTCCTTCAGGGCTTGTATGTATCCCACAACACATTATATGACCCAGAATTTCCAGTCAAACTATCAGTATTTTAGTAAGAGAAAATTATACTTCCAAGCTGTAATGTATTTGTAAATATGTATATATCCTAGAATCTGAAGTTTAGGAATATATATTTCTTAGAACAAATTTTTATACATTTACAGTACAGTGCATTGAATGCCTAAAAAAAAAATTCTTCAAGAGTATCAAATATCCCTTTTCTTTAATTAAAGCATGGCTTTATTGTAGGAAGTACAAACTAAAAGCTATTAGTGACAATATATATTCAGCAACTAGAGTCTTTGGAGTATACTTTAGAAGCTGTCAACAAAGGATTTGAAAGCATTAAGTTTGTTGGAAGCGTATGAATAAGTGACCAAAAAAAACATTTATTCAGCATGGAGTTCTGCTCTACTGCTAGCTTCACGCTTGTGTTGTTATAAATTTGAATTAGAAATGTGGCATTTTTTATTTGACCTCGCAGGGTTTTTTGTTAACAGCCTTTATGCATGTGTGGGTAAGTAAATCTGTGAAAACTTGAGATCTTTCCTGGCCCCCAGAAGCTGGTGCAGCATTATGTGGGGACACAGCATTTTGTTTTTGCCACATGCTTTTTCAGGCTCAGCAGCAATACGCATACATCCATCTGAAGTCATTTAGGCCCAAGTAGCTAACATGGATTTACAGTGACAACAAAATATTTATGAATAAACACACCATGCCAGTAATGAGTATGGTTCCTTAAGCTTGGGCACACATTTGAGTGTAAGCTTTAACTTCCTTTCACATGTCTTGAGGTGTTGCTTCAAAATTTTAGCATAATGTCCTTTCCTCATGATGCCATCTGTTTGTTTTTAATTGCAGCAGTCCCTCCTGCAGCAATTGTGAACACAGAATAAGGGTAAAAATAAATAGCATATGGTCTGTACTTATATAGCTCCTTTTCAAGTCAGGAGACTCTAAAGCACTTTACACTACATTCAGTCATGAATGCACATGCACACTTTCAAGCGCATATTTGTGGTGAGCAACGGTTTAAGACAGTCATTAAAGCACACCTTTCTCACTGCCGTTCTTTGAAAATGGCCAAGGGTCGTAAGAGAAAAAGTGTCTATGAAGTGTATGACAAGAAAGGAGAGGCAGATATATCCCGAAATACTTTGCGCAGAAAACGTTACTCACAAAGCGCTATGGGATTTGCTGTCACCGTGGCCCGCTGTCGCTACCCAACAACAGAGACTAATCACAAAGATGGCGCAGGCACCACACGGTGGAGGAGGAGTTATGTGTCCAATGGGAAGCAAACAGCAGAAATCATCTGTTCAAATGGTCAGTTAACTGAGTTCAATATAAAGTCCATTATATAGTCCCCATCCCCACCCTATATAGTGACTGTGGGATTTAGGGGTTAGGGCGGATGTTCGGGCACAGTAAGCTTGTTTGAGCTATGAGAACAGCAACTTTTAAACAGACTTAGCACGAGGTGAAATGGGCTCATGCTTTCCCTCTTGGGAGCAGGTGCAGGGTTGTGGATTTGCATTTTTTTTTTATTGGAGAGGGCCGTTTTTTTAAAAATTTCACAGAAATCCTCCACAATCCCTTTAAAATGGAATTTGACCTCTATCTTAGGGAGCAGTGGGAAGCTTGGAGCAATTTTGCTCAGAGAACCAGAATAGCAGGCTGCGGTATATAAAAGGGTACTTCTCAGAACCACCAGGCGACCACATCCTACATTATACCCACCACATGTTCTGGGGCAAACTGACAGATGTGATGATGCTTCCACCCCTGTTCTTTATAAATGGGATGGAAATCTCTGGCTTTCAAGATTTCTCCGATTTCATCCAAATGTAATCATGATCATCTCAGTCAAAAACCTTAACTATCCTTATATTGGCTTGTCAAAATTTCAAAACAAATTACTCTAAGTGTAGCCTCGTGAGACCATCCTGATCTCGTGAGCTTTCAAGATTTCACTCGCTAATCAGTCTGGAGACTCTCCGTTGAAGAAAATTTGGAGCCGTTCACGATACAAACGTCCAATTGCCGTTGGCTTTGAGGCGGGTTGAGGTGT
>NW_015150732.1:836282-846095 GCF_000732505.1 Cyprinodon variegatus
CGTTTTTATACACGCAAACCTTTGATAGATCCGGCCCTAAGTGTATATACATTTCTAAATTAGAAAACAAAGCCCAAACCATCTAAAACTAATCTGTCATATAGCAAATGAAAAAATAAAGTGTAACTAATTAAAGATAAACAATTTATAGTGGTTTTATTGTCAAACAGTGATTGAATAAAGGTTATGTATCTATTTTATGCATGAAAATTCAACCACGTGCTAATAACATGCTGACACGCCATATTCACACAGACGAAGTCAGTGTGGCCTTTCAGAAAAAAGAAAAAGACAAACACTGGCAGACATTTAAAGCCAAAGTATTGAAAATATCGAAATAGCTTGAGGACATCTGCATGTTCAAAGTGGGGTGATTTGACACTATTAGCTCTGTGTTAAGAGGGGGCAACTTAAAGCTAATGACATACGATGCCTGGCTATTGGCTTAAAGCTGTTGCAGCCATCTGTTTTTGACTTGCTCATTTAAAGAAAGAGCAAATCTTTAACAGCAAAAAACCTAAGGCACTAGAGGCATTGAAATATAAACAGATGTTAAAGTGATTACTAAGATCCAACTGTTAAATGGAAAAAACAGCCTTCATTAAAGCCAGCAATTAAATAAATTTGCTGATCTAAGCACAATTTAAATGTTGTGACACTCTCGTCACAGCTAAATCAATAATTCAATAAGACCTAACATGGATTTGATGAACATCTTTTATATTCATTGAAGCTGTGTTATTGCTCTAAAATCAATAAGTTATTTACTGAATGCCTTTCCTACTAAACTGCAATAAGCTACTGGATAGCAATCTGACATTTGAGTCACTCTCTTGCTCATGCAAAATACAGGATTAGAGCATTTTACAGCTGTACATTAGTAATAATACACATGTGTTACAAAATATAACATGCCACAAAAAAAATCTCTCACCTTCCTGTGTTTAATTTATAATTGTTTAACAGGGCTGCATCTTAACCTTTGCATCTTAGCTGTTTAGACTTTCAAACAAAGCCATTAATCAGATATATTACACAATTTCATAATCACCTTACCCATTCTCTTACTCAGAGTAATGAGAAGATACCACCCAAGTCCTATGCTTTGGACTATAGTGAAGCAGTAAACATTACAAGCATGGAGAAATATTTAAAAAAATATATTGTGTTTCAAAATAAAAGCTCTACAGAAGACTCAGGGAATATCATCTTTTATGCTGACAAAAATACATGTTCATATTTTTTATTGTTATGCCTTATTGGTTGTTTATATAATTTATATGTTAAAATAGNAGGGAATATCATCTTTTATGCTGACAAAAATACATGTTCATATTTTTTATTGTTATGCCTTATTGGTTGTTTATATAATTTATATGTTAAAATAGTTTTTGTGTGCTTAAATGTCCCTATAACAATGAACTGAGGGGACTAGTGAGCAGGTCACTGACAACAAAAGTTTATCTCATCCACTAAGTATCATAATCCTTGTTTGTTTGGGTTTAGATTTTTATTTATTTATTGTCATTATCACTTATGAGGTCTTTACTGTTACTTGATACGTACAGATGAATTTCTTTCCTTTTTTTATGCTATATGTACTGTATTGTTAGAAATCCAGTTTGTGTGGCCTGTTTGTGTGCTTTCCTTTTCCACCACCAGGAGGTGCCCTGTCTTCGCTGTCCCTCCCTGCACACCTGCGGCTCATTGGATCATTATCTGGAGGAGCATTTGAGCAGTGGGCTGTCACTACCTTGACGCCAGAGTGTTTGCCAGTTTTAGGTACTTTAGCCAAGCTGAGTTTAGCTGAGTCTAACCTAGCTTTGTTCCTCTGAGTCAAACGAGTTTTTGTCTTTGCTTCCCTGCAGGAGGCTTACCTGTTTTACTGGATTCCTGGACCCTCTCTCCCCTGGAAGGAAAAAAACAAGTTACACTGAGCAGGGGAAAACCTCCATATGTTCCATTTAAGTACCCATCGGAAATCCAAGTGACAGTCCGCTCCATTACTCTTCCGGGTCCAACGCTTGTCAATCTGTATGCCCTCCAACGTGTGCACTATTCTCTGGATTTACCACACAGTCTGGATTCAAGGACTAACAAGGCCCCCCTCAAGCGTGAGTCCCAGCCTTGCAAAATCTAAGAACTTCCAAGATTCCCACGGTAGCTGAACTGATTACTGAACTTGACTTCTCACTTCCAGTTCCGGGTCACCGGCTCACTGAGCTCCAGATCCAACTCCTGTTTTACTCCTTCAATAAACCTGTTAAGTTTTTTCCGTGCTCTCTGAGTGGCTTATCTGCATGTGGGTCAGATTTGTAACCTATACATGACATGTATATGTTAATTCCTCTAAATTAGCTTCCTAATTCATGTAATCATATCTCTGTGTATTCTGGTTTTTGCTCTTTTTGTTCGGCTTTCCTCAGGATGTAAGTCCATCGGTTTCATTGTTTCAGCCAGTTCCTGTTACAGCAAACATGATACCAAGAACATAAGACTCAAGTAATGCATAGCCTACATGAGGGCAAACACAAAAATGACTTTTTTATAAGAACAGATACTACGGACTAAAAGGCTCTGTTTAGACTCTTGAAGGAGGCGGTCACATTTTCCTGCTGCTCCTGCACCCTACTCTGTCCCTGTTTTGCTGTGTCTTGTCTTTTCTAAGTCCTCTCTTCATTTTACCCAAACTCAAATAATAAATCTGGTCAGCTGGTCTCGAAATGCAATTGATCAAATTTTCTCAACTGGAAGACAGGGAAAAGAGGACCCGTCCTGTCATGACGGGACATACTTCATGGGATACACCACGGACTCCTGGAAGGCTTGGAGGATGGTGTTTCACAATGCTGTCAGTGGAAGACATCAAAGATGTATGCATTTTTGGTTTTATGATACACAGATTTCTCTTGTTTGAATTTGGAGGATACCTGATGTATCTATAATTAGAGAGGATGTCGGCGGCAATTTGGGCATTGATCAAGTTTCCGCCAGAGGTCGACGCACACACAAAGGCTGTAAACAAGCAAGATCGGGAGATGAGCCATATGCTGGGTACGATGGAACATCGATGGCTGCGGTGGTTGAACTCAAAGGTGAGATGGGATAATATCTTGGATGTGCACGCTAGCTTCAAGGCGGAAAAGCCTAACAAATTTGGAATGTTAGACCTGCCACAAGACTCAGGGCTGACGGAAAATTCCTGTGCAGCCTGCTCTCAAAACAACAAGTGTTATTGTGGATTTGGCCTCCCCCGTTATCAAAGTTTCCCTTGGATGTTATGGTGGAAGGGCACAGAAGAACTGCTCCCCCCCTCCCCTACCCGTGAGCATCTGTGGATGCGCCCAGAACTGTTGATAAACTTCCATCTCATCAAGGACAATGACCTGTGGATAGGGTGACCAAACGTCCGTATTTCCCGGGACATATCCGTATTTCACGTCCTGTCCCGGGCGTCCCGGGTTTTTTTTAGAAAGTGAGGAAATGTCCTGTTTTTTAAAATTACTTTCATTGGACCATTAAATTGACAGGCACTAGGGCCCTGCGCTGCGTGTGACGTAATCCCTGAGCCCTGTCAGTGCAGGCAGCCTTTTTCTTATTAGGAAGATAGAGAGCGTTGCTGTCAGCAAGCCAACATGCCAAAGCGAAAATGTATATTTACACACGATTTACAAAAGAGTTTTCCCGCTTTCAGACCGGGTCGAGACAAATGGGAGGCCTTGTGCACAGTGTGCAAAGCAGGCACATATGTCTCGGTGTCCAATGGAGGTGCGAGGGATCTCAAAAGCCACCTGGACACCGAGAAACACAAAACAGCTGTCCGAGGCGAGAGCAGCGCAAGCTCTATCACACAGTACTTTGTCAAACCAGGGAACGAGGATGCAGTGAATGCAGCGGAGGCTGCATGGTCATTCCACACAGTGAAACATCACAACAGTTATCGCTCTATGGACTGCACGAGTTCATTGTTGAAAAAAACCCTCCCCGATTCAGACACTGCAAAAAAGTTTAGTTGTGCGCGAACTAAGACCGCGGCTATTGTTGATGGTGTTCTGGCACCTCATTCTGTTGAAGTGGCGCACGAAGCGCTCAAAGACATCCCATTTTGTGGTGTAAGTACTGACGGGAGTAATCACGGTGCGGTAAAAATCTTCCCCATAATTATTCAGTACTTTGATTGGAAGGAGGGTGGTGTGCAGAGCAAGTTGATTCAAGTGCAAGATACACCAAATGAGACTGCAACCACCATCGCCAATTACCTAATGGAAACATTGGCAAAAAACAATTTGGCTTCCAAATGCGTCGCATTTACCGGGGATAATTGCAACACTAATTTTGGTGGAACCCGGCGTGATGAAGGGGGAAATAATGTATTTGCAAATTTGAAGAAAATGCTACAAAACAAAACATTAATTGGCGTGGGTTGCCCAGCACACATACTTAACAACTGTGTCCATCACGGGGCAGACAGACTTGATGTGGACATTGAGAATATAATTTTTAAAATCTACCAGTACTTCCACATTTACACTGTTCGTACAGAGTCCCTCAAAGAGTACTGTGATTTTGTTGATATTGAATACAAGAGGATGCTGTCACACAGCAAGACGAGGTGGCTCTCTCTGTTCCCAGGCATAGAGAGGATGCTACAAATGTTCCTTGCTTTAAAATCATTCTTTTTGTCTCAGGAAAAGCCACCCATGATGATCAAAGCATTTTTTGAAAACCCATTTAGTGAGATATATTTGTGGCACATGCACTCTCTCATGTCCGTCTTCCACAATCGCATTCAAGAAATGGAAAGGGAGAACAACTCCATCATGGAGGTTAAGAAAATATTGAGCAGCATCCACAACATTCTTATTGAACGGAAAAACAACAATTTCATGTCCCTCAAAGTTAAGGGACTGTTGGCCAAAAATCGCAGAGAAGGACTTGAAGAGGGCTATGATAAGTTCATGGCTGATGTGCTCGGCATGTACAGGTCATGTTTGGAGTATCTGGAGAAGTGGATGACACCTATGGAAGAGTTCTCACCATTCATGTGGATGGACATGAGTGAGCCACCAAAATGGGATGATGTGGAGACCTGCATCAACTACCTTGGACAGAAGGGGGTGCTAATTGATGATGTTAAATGCTTTGACCAAGTTGCCAATCTGAAGAAATTCATAGAAAGCTGCAGTGATGATGAGTTCATGGGCCTGCAGGTGCACCAGAAGTGGACCAAATACTTTGAGAAGGCCAAAAGTATTGCATGCTACTCAGAACTACTGAAGATTGCACAGTTTGTCTTTGCACTTCCTCCTCACAATGCAAATGTAGAGAGAGTTTTTTCACTAATGCAGAGCCAGTGGACAAAGGAGAGGAACCAGCTCTCAGTTGAATCATTGAAAGGGATCCTATTTGTGCAATACAATTTCAAAAATATGTCTTGCAAGGACTTTCATGCGTATGTGTTGAGCCACAAGAAACTGCTGAGAAAGATTAGCTCTACAGAAAAATATAAATGGGCAAACAAGGACAAGGAAGAAAAACCGGATGAAGAGGAGGAAAAACCAGATGAAGAGGAGGACGAGGATTAAGCAGGAAAGTTAAGATAGTCTATTAATATGTTTGTTCGTTTTTGGTACAGTTATTTTTGTTAATTGGCTGATATGTTAATTTATTTTTTTTCAATAGCCTACAGAACAGTTCATTAATGAGGCTGAGTATGATGTGTTATTGGAAGTTGAGAGTTATTGTTTACAGTTTATTGTTAAGTGGGGGATGTTTAGATGAAACATTATTTCTTTCATTGTTCTTTTTTTCATTCATTACAGGAATTGTTAACCATTTTTTGATTAATAAATTTTGAATAAAATTATAATTTGTTGTTGGAGTTTTTGCTGTTGACTTTTACTGAAATGCATTTTTAATAAACCAACTGTAAATATGTTATCGTAGGATTACGTAGGCTTATGTTAAGTGAGTGTAGGAGACGCCCTCCTCAACCAACAAGTACCCCGGTGGTAACCGGTGGTAACAGGCCAGAACCAAATAAGGCAATATCCCCGAATTGACGTCAATTTGGTGCTTCGTTTGAATTTGCCCGTTTTATGGTGGAAGTTTAGAATTGTAAGGTTTGCAAAGAAAGGAGGTGTCGATGGGGTTTGAACTTCTCTGTACGTACATTTCATTCACTGAACTATCGTTATTCATCAATGCAATGTAAACTTGGTTTTGCATTCTATGACCCCTTTAAGCAGCGCAATTCTTAAATTTTATCACAATTTGAGCTTTAATTACTCTTTCATTTGTTGTTTGTTGCCATTTGGATATGTGTTCACAGGAAAACACATGACCGCCTGAAGGTAATTTGATGGAATATTAAATTGCAGAAGTGCATACAAATGTTCTTAATTCCCACATCAAAATGTTTGACATGGTGAATGGCATGGTTATGATATCCACCAAGCTCAAGTATGCTTTGACTCAAAATGTGGTAAAAATTAGTTTTACGTGATATGAAATGACAATCCCTGAATGTGCATGTGATTGTCTTTGGCTTATTAACACAAAAGAAATGTGTATTATTTATGGAAACTAATATTGAAAACAGAAAACCCAAAAATTTAAATGCAACAAAATACATTTTCAAAGCAAACAAAGTCAATTTTAAATCCTTGATATTTTCAGTTTTCTCAGATTAAAAAAAATTTTTGTTTGTTTTTTAAAGAAGATGGGAAGGATCTAAGAGATCTGAAGAGATGTAATATGATTATTGTCGTGTATTTTGTCTTTCTTTAGGATTCCTAGGATTTTTGCCGGATCATTACATTAAAAATGAGTCTTCTTTATCAACATCTTTTCATTCTATCCAGCCATTCATTTACAGTAAACAATAAATTGTCATTGTATTGATGCCTAAGTATCTTCATTAGTGTTTTTTTAAGGGGAAATGAACATTCAATTCTAGTCACACATTTCATTGAATTTATCATCTTTGGATATGATCGACACAAGTTTATTTATTGTTTCACTTGGAATAGAGATGATGAAGATGATGTATTTACTCTTACGTCAAAGCTTTCAAAAAATATGTTAAACCTGAACTACAGCTAGAAGTATTTTGGATATGTATCTACCAGCTATCAAACTCAGTCAGTGGACTAAATGAACCAATTGCATGAAGGCAAAGGCTGACAAGTGGAGGTAAAACATAAGCAGATCTAAACAGGGCTAAAGGACATAATCTAACAGAGAATGGGAATATCATTTCAGAAAAGCTGAAACATTCTGTAAGAATTAAAGAATGAAATAATTTTTCTTTTTACCCCTATTAAAATTTGTGATGTAAAAAAATCCCCGAGGCAGGAGCCCTTTTTCCAAATGGTGTTTAGTTACAAGGCCCTGAGATTTTAAAGATGCTCCTTAAACATCTGTGCAGCATTTTGGCAATCTGAAATAAACTCTGCACAGGGGAAGTTAATTAGCATTACAGATTCAGCCTAATGAATACATGAAGTGTTTCTCCAGATGTAATAGGATTGAATGCATCTATTAAATCCAACTTTTATTTCAAGTACCATCATAAAAAAGCACACATATGCAGTTTTTCTTTACAATTAACCATATCCACCCACCGCTTCACCAATCATCCCAGTGTGAGAATCCACATTTCAGTCTTACAGACTACAGCGTTATGGTTCACAGAAAAGGAGTACTGATTTCTTTTATTATATCTTATTCTCAGAGCAATGGGAAGTAATTTACTGTAATGCGGGATAAGGCTGTTTTTGAGAAAGCTATTATGTCTCAGTGCGCTGGTCTCTTTCTCCATGGGGGAGCCCGGCTGTTCCTGTTCTTCATCAACACCAACCACCAAAGCTAAAAGATTTTGCTGCCTCTAAACCTAAATGAGACTTCACCCTCTTGTGCCTTCGCTTTCCCTTGCTCTCTCTTTTCCATCTGTGTCACTCTGGCTTACAGTAAACAGAAGTAAGAAAAGAAGTGTATATCCATTAATGAACTACTGTATGGCAAAACATAAAATGTTCCTTCCAAGTTGAGGGACAGTATGAGGGAGAGGAGTTCAAGAGATTGGGCCAAAAGTTAAGGAAAACGATGAGCTACAAAGCTCTAGATTTAGCAAGGCAAGACAAGTTTATTGATATACCACATTTGTGCTCTACTTGGAAAAAAATGGAACGAACAGTACAGTGCAGTGGCATAGAGGCAACACAAATAATAAATGGAATAAAAGTGAATAATAATAATAATAATAAGAAGAAGAATAATGGGATTATTAGATCAACAAAGATAAAGCAATAAATTAAAGAAGGGAAGTTAAAAGTATAAAAGAGGGTTGTTCTGATAAATTGTGTCCAGTGTCCAAATGTGTCCAGATTAATCTAAAATGAATTAATTGATGGCTGGCATCCTTGCACTAGGTCCCACAGTACGTTATTTACAAAGTCTCAAGTATAACTCATACGCTGTTTGGCTAGCGGTCCACCATTATGCTGAAACACGAAGAAGTACTACGCTTCTTTGCTGAAGCAGCTTTTTTTTAAGCTATTTGTTCACTTTTTTGTGAATGGAGCCAGCTAAGTGTGTGTTTAGGAGTTTCTTTTCAGAGATGGTTTGCCCTGAAGAGGCAAAAGGGTCTGAAAACAGATGCTTTGGTCGCAAAAACAGTAAATAATTTTTAATTCTGTAGTAAGTACTGTATTTTTTTTAATTATGAAACATGTACAGTGATAACGCCGGCAGAGACCCCTTCTTCTTATGGAGATTTCCTGCTGACTAGGTGCATCCTGGCACTTCGCTGCCTAGGTGAAATACAAACTTACCGGTGGAGGCTTTCCAGCGCATAGAGGGGGAAGGAGGGGGCACCGATACATGCACACGATTAAAAAATTACACCAACAGCTTCCGGAAGTATCTTCCAACACAGAATCCTCTTTCGTGCCTTTAAAAATGATGCTATGCAAAATAACATAAAACGGGCAAAGTACAGTATATGGCTGTATTCACCAACACAGTCATAAAAACCAGCAGAATAAAAAAAAGAACTGAAGTCATTCTCATGCTGTTTTGATATTCTCCTTACAACCCTCCTGAAGAAATTTCTACCCGTCGTTGCACCTCACCTAATTCATATAGTGAACTCATCCCCCAGACTCTAAAAACAGTAGTTAACAAACCACAGTTAAAAATCCTCTGGATTGCTCACTATTGCAAAATCACAGACCAATCTAACCTTTAATTCATTAACAATATTATTGAAAAAGTCATATTTCAACAGTTAAGTTTGCTTCTTAAAAATAATAAAATGCTTTGATATCTTTCAGTCTGGCTTATGTGCTCTGAGACATTGTGAAAGATATTTATTGGGCTTAGAATAGTGTTACTAATCCTTGGGGTCCCGACCCCCGTGGGATCACTTTTCGATCAAATGGAGTCACCTGAAAAGTCTATAATTAATAAAAAAAAATTAATAGAATTTTTTCTAAACTAATATTTTTAAAATATTTGTTATTTTTAGAAGACAAAACACAAAATTCTGTACAACTGTATGCTGCTGTGTTATGGTTCCTATTTGTTGTTACTCTGAGTTTTCTGTTATCAGTTGTTTTGTTTTTATTTTCCATTATCTTCAAGCATTCTTTAGTTACTCTCTGTTGCCCCCTTGTGATTGTTTTCTTTTCCCTTGGATTCCCTCTTGCCAGTTCCACCCACACCTGCTCCCCATTCAGCTCGTTAGTCCTTCCTTTGTTTGGTTGTCCTTAAATACTCCACCTCTGCAGAGTCACTCAGTGCTGGTTCCTT
>NW_015150732.1:849241-864384 GCF_000732505.1 Cyprinodon variegatus
AGCTCGTTAGTCCATCCTTTGTTTGGTTGTCCTTAAATACTCCACCTCTGCAGAGTCACTCAGTGCTGGTTCCTCCTTGTTGCTGTTTAATCTACTCTGCTCGTCCCTCCTCGGTTCCTCAGATTCGTTTTTCGCCTGATGTCTCCATGATTTTGGTTTGTTTTATATTTTAAGTTGGATTTCTGGATTTCTGCCTCTGCTACCGATTGTCTGCTATTAAACCTCTCAGAACTCATCTCTGCTTCCCTTGTCTCTGCATCTGGGTCCTCAAGCAACCTCACCACCCATTGTTGACATGCTGCTTAAGTTGCTTGTGTTGGTTGGTCCAGATACTCAAACGTGCACTGGTAAATAGTGTAAAAACAAAATGAAAAGATTTATTCTCCTGACTTGCCACACGAAATAGCTCAAAAAGGATTGAAGACAGAGAAAAAAAGACAATAAAAGAAAATGTGACAAAAGTTGTTCAGTATAGATTTACCAGTGTAAAGGAACAAAGAAAAGCCAAAATGTCTGCCATGTGGAAATGTACCATCTGCTGAGAGCACAAAACCTAACACACTTAAAAGACACTTGGTGACAACACACAAAGAACATGTCAGCAAACCAGGATCTTTTTCCAAAAAATAAATTCGCCGCATTGAATAAGCTTCAAGTTTACTTCAAAAAGGCAGTGACCGTGAGTGAGTGGCCATTGAAAGCATCACTGGTGGTCTTATTTCTAAAGCTACGGAGCCCAATACCATTACTAAGGCATTAATATGCTGAAACTATGCTTCTATATAGCTGCTATCGAAATGGTAAAAATGATGTGTGGCGAAGGAGAAGCTCAGGAACTGAGGATGAAACCACTGTGTGACAACATGGTAAAGAAGGAGCAATGTGATCGCTGATGAGCAGTGGAGAACACTGACAGAGAAGCTCAATCCCCAGTTTATGCTCTCCAAATGGATGTTAGTACATAAGGAAAAAATGCCCATGCTTCGACATTTGTTTGGTATATGTAAGAATATGCAATTCATGGGGATATATTTTGTTTTGCCTCCCTCTTCCTGAACATCAGTCTACTCAAGCAATGCACAATGTCCTTCACAATTGCATGGAGCAATACATAATCCCCTGGGAATGCATAGTGGGACTTTGCACAGATGGAGCCCGTCTATAGCGGGACGGTGAAGTGGTTTGCCGACGTTCATCACCCAGCAGGCCCCATCTGTATTGTGGAATCATTGCATAATTGATCTCACATCTAAAGAATTGAGTAAGCCCATCACACACATACTACAGCATGAAACCACATCCTCTTTGCACACATTTGTACGCAAAACTATGCACTGACATAGGCTGTTAATATAAAAACTTTGTGGTTGTCATTACGGAAAGTGTTCAAGCATTTTTTTCAAGCTGAGAAAGGAACTGTTGCTGTTTTCATGGATGTGAAAAAATTATTTAGCTGACTTTCTGTGTGACCGGCAGAAGATGTTCCTACATGCATATTTGACAAGTATCTTTCGAAAACTCAACAGAATTCAAAAAGGACTTAAGGGGAAAACCAAGAATGTCATGCAGATGAATGATGGAATTGTTGGATTCAGGAGGTTAAATCGCATACTGGAGAGAAGGTTTTTTAAGGCAAATTTCACCCCTTTCCCTCAGATGTGGCAGTTTTTAGGGGACAACAACATTGATAAGTGCTTCACAAAGGAGATCTGCAGCCGCCTGAAAATCCTAGAAGAGCACTTCCATTCTTATTCCCCTAAGGTGGACATGTCAAAATATTGACTGGTTGAGGGATGCATTTCTCAGCGATGCTGGAGCATTGGACCTGCCTCCCTTGGCCATTGAACCACAGATTGAAATTTCATTTGACAAAATTCATCAAGAGTTACATTCACAAATGGAAGTAGAAGATTTATGGTTTGGAGCAAGAGAAGAGTACTCAGAGGCCTCACTGTGTGCTCCGAAACTTTTGGCTCCTTTCAGGAGCACTTACTTGGTAGGGGAAGCTAGATTTAGTGCACTTTTGTGCAAGAAGTTCACGTATCGTTCCTGACTATATGTTCCGTTTTAGATGAGATATGTTGTGTCTACTACAGCACCTAACTTTGAAATGCTGCAGGGAGGTGTGAAGGCTAAACCAACCCATTAAATGTGGTGAGTTAAAATGAAAAATGTAATCTAAAGAGTGTCTCTGGGGTCGGCAGAAATTTGCAATTTCTACAGGTGGTCATGGACCAAAAAAGGTTGGCAACTACTGGCTTAGCCAGTCACTGCCCTCTTTTCATAAACAAATGTTATTCTGCATAATAAAACTCTCTGGTAACATACAGTATCATCACACTCAATCACTGAATTTTTTATTCATTGTGTTGAAATCCTCATCTGTTTTCTCTGCATAACAACATGGATGCTATAGGGACCAGAGCTAGCAGGAATTATGATTAAAGTAATATAAGGCAGGGGGGGCATGACAGGTTTGTTTCCACTCTGCCGTTGATTACTACCAACCAGATAAACCTTTGATTGCTTCACAGTCTGATTTCTTACTTATCTGCTCTGGTATCCTGTATGAAGGAAATAATGGTAGTGTTGCACCAGTAAGTGTATTAGGACAGGGCACTTTATTGTACCAGTACATTCCACTTAATATGTTTTTAACATACTAGGATATCAATTGATCATCTAGAAAAATGTAATTTCAATGTGCTTTGAGTGCTCTCACGGGGTTAGATAATTAATCCAGGCATGCAAGTCTTAATTAATTTGACAGCAAGGAAAGCACAAGTTTAAAACATCTAGCATCCAGAAATGAGTGAAGGGTCTGCCTAACAAAGTGTGTCACTGTAGGTTATTTTTGGGCCATAATATTTGAGTGGCGCCTGCTGTGACTCTATTGCAGTGGAGAAGATATGCATTATACAAGGAAAGTGCGTACTGTTTCCTTATGTGACATGTGATGTTTACTTATTCTGATCCAACTTGCATTGTCACATAGTTAGACTGAGAGATTTATCCCTTCTGTAATTAGCCCTATATATATTCAATGACTAAGACCTAATTGGGATTACAAAATTTACAACATTTTTATGATTGATTTTTTTTTTATCACCAAGCATATCTATTCAGGGTTTATTTCTATGATGGAGAATACTTCAGGGCAGATCAAGCATTCAATTATTTAGGTTTAAAATAGTTAAACCTTGTCCCATAGCTTTATAATGGGAAGTGGAAAAAAATCTTAAAAAGTTAGCATATGTTTATATATAAAATCATTACATTCATAATCCATGACTCATGGTTTATTGTGAGAAAACAAGATTTTATTATTAACTCATGAATAATCTTTAACAGCATTTATATAAAATTAGATCATAGTGTTTAGCTTTTTTTTTTTGCTTGTATGATTTTCTGGAATTTCATTTCACTGATAATGTTCTTTTATTAAAAGCATTCTTTAAATTATAATTCCTGAGGTTTATCATTTACTCAATTCGGTCTCTCTTAAGGAACAATTAAATTCTTACCTTAGCTCACCTCACCTCTTAATGATGTTGTTTTAACCAGAATTGCTTATCTTAGCTATCTCTTTTAAACTAGTATCAAAAGTAAAATTAATGGGTACAAATTGAACAGGCAGCCTTTTCTTTTATTGATAATTTTTAGCAAAATAAACTGATGCAATTTCAAGGCACTTTTATAACCCAAAATTGTATAAGTGTAGGTTTTGATAAAATGGCAGTGTGTTGGTTGAAGAAAAATTAAGTAAAAATTACCAGGGAGTAGATGTGTTTCTTTCTTTTTTTTTTTTTTTCTTCATACAGTGTTTGAGTACTGCTAAAACACCAAGCCTCATTCTTAACACCGACATGCTTATTTACCTAAAATATTTTTTTTATCATACACTTTTCAGGTACCTAGACATGATCTGTAAAACTCATAGGCTCTTACTTGCAAAATCCAAATGCATTTTTTACCCTAAACACATTTCTAACTGTGATTCAATTGCCAAGTTCTGAACACTGAAAATGAAGACACATGTATCGAATATTGTGATCAAACCAATTGGGTTGGACAAACGGCTGAAACATACCAGGAAGTGTGCATTTGAGGCAGTGAGCAAGGATGATGGAGGCAAAGAAGAGGAAGACAGGCACCAATCATCACTGATGAAATTGGGGCAACTATTGTACACCATGTCCTTGTTCCTCGGCTAACAATGGGAGAAGCAGGACAAAGAGTCCAGTCTAAAGATTCTCTATGGCTGGCATCATCAGAACATTCCCAGAAAAGAACAGGTAATTGACATACATATTACTATACTGCAATTTTCATTACAATGCTCTTTTTTACTGCCTTTATACATTTGTTAGATGACTTTACCCTTTGTAGAATTGAAAGACTACCAAATGAGGGTGGAAGGGCCGTTGTTTTCTCAACAACAAGAAAGACGAGTGTTGACATGGTGCTTCAAAAAATGCTATCAAACTCAGAGAAATCCAGCAGAGAGTAATCAAAGAGAATGTCAACTTTGATGGCATCACTGGTGTGCATCTTTTAACTTGTGACTGCGTTCTTCAACACAACAGCCTTCCTATGAATTAAGTGTACAGAATACCCTTTGAACACAACTCTGCAAAAGTAAGAGATCTAGTATGTGCAACAACTGTAACCTACAGACGCTTTCAGTTCAATTCTTTGTACTTCATACTGTAGACTGATGGGTACGGTGTTTCAAAGTATTGTAAACCAATTTTGGATTGTATATAACAATCTTTTGCAGAAGTGTGTATTTTCGTCTCAGTTAGCCTAGTGTACTAAACTTATTTGTACTGGATTTTGTGAAAAAAAGCTCATGAATACATTTTTATTGATGAAGCAGGGTTCAATCTAGCAGACATAATTGGCAGACAAGCCTTTGTAGTCCCCAGCAATCCCCTAACTGAAATGGCAATGTCATCCTTTGTGCAGCCATAAGATACCTGGGGCTTCTTATGGCTCCACGGATGCAAACTTGTAGGACTTTAACACAGAAAATTTTGTAGCATATTTGGGTGTTCCTCCAGATATTGTGATTGTACCTCGGCAAGCAGCATCTAATGTATGTCATAGTTTAGTACAATGTGAGTTATCACCATGCTGCCTTGATTCATGAGTGGTTTTCCAAAAAACAGTGCTTCATCAACTTTTTAACTCAACCCTACAGCCACAACCTTAATCCAATAGAAGAGGGTTTTTTTTTTGTCTGCATGTCTGTGGAAGGTCTATGACCAACAGCCCTATACCAGGGAAGATGTACTTCAGGCAATGGAATAGGCCTGTGATGGTATGACTGTTGATTCTTATCAATGCTGGGTTTGGCATACCAGAATGTTCTTTCCCTCTTGTTTAACAAGAGAAAATACAGCCTGTGATATGGATGAAGTCTTCTGGCCAGACCCTATACAAAGATAGGTTGTTTTGGTAAATTAATCTTGGACAATTAAGTACCTTCTCTCTTTCTTTCTTTTTTTTTTTTATGTTACATTTTCATGTTGTTTAAAGATAGTTCATATCTAATTAATTAAGAATGAACGTTTTCAGTTAAGTCTATGTACTGCTTGCTGTGTCTGTTTTGTGGAGTTTAATGAATTCTCTGAGGCTAATCTATGTTTTTTTTCTGCTGCGTACATGAATTTGATCAGTCAATCAAATTTTATTTGAATAGCACTTTACAACAACACTAGGTTGACCAAAGTGCTTCACAGAAAGATAAAAACATTGTAAAAAAAAAAAAAATCCTGAGCATAAAACAATGTGTTCTAAGTATTACAAGCCAGTTGAAAAAATGAGTCTTTAATTCTGACTTAAAAAGGGGCAGATCTGTGAGAACCCGCAGGCCGAGGGACAGGCAGTTCCACAGTTTAGGTGCACAAAGGAACAAAGGAACGATCGCCCCACTGGTTATACCGGGATCTGAGCAGTCCAGAACCATTTGATCGGCAGAGCTCTGCAGGGTCGATGTTTGGTTATCATCTCAATTAAGTATGATGGTGCAAGACCATGAAGAGCTTTAAAAACAGTAACATTTTAAAATCAGACTGAAAACGGACTTGGAGCCAGTTGGAGTGATGTGGTCTATCTGGATGAACAGGAGAGAAGACGAGCTGCTGCATTCTGCACTAACTGTAACTGTTGGAATGACGGCTGTGGGAGCTCCGGTCACCCAGGTAGGACCTGAACCACTGCAGGACCGTTCCCTGAACACCAACATGCTCCGCCAGCTGAGAGAGAACTGTGTTCCACGGAGTCGAATGCCGCAGTTGTTGGGTTTGACACATTGTTTGGGTTTGACCAATGAGAACTGATTTTGAGATGAAAGTTTGGTTTTAAAGGAAAATTACTTGGTTTTCTCAAGGTAATTTTATAATTTTATTTGTGTTTTAGGTTTTTAGAAAATGAGAAACTGTAATATTAGTTAAATCATATTTAAGTTCTGAAAATACTTGATAAATTTCAGAAATTTTACTAATGTTTAATTTCACCATTCACAGTCAAATCGTCTTTTACCTACACAGAATCCAAGTGGAAAAACTCCTGTGGAAAGTGTTTATGAAAGGAAGCGACATTCAGTACAATTCTTCAATCTGATTGGGTAAATCACTGAGTGGAACCTGCTTCCCATGTCGAGTTTTTAGCCAATCGCAGCAGCAGTAGCAGCTGGGATGCATCACATTCTTGATGTTTCATAACTATCGTAGATAGATCAATCAAACTTTATCCAAATCTGGTTGGAAGAAACGTGGAAATATCTTTCACATCCATGCATTTCATTGGTTTGAAGCATTAATGTATTTCATGCTATTGCATCTACTGGCTTCTGGCAAGATGCATTTTTGGGAGTTTGCTAATTTGTATATCTTATGACAATTCATCTCACTTGCAAGGTAAGCATTCACATGGATTTATCATCACAGAGTTGTAAATAAAAAAACAGAGTAGTGATATATCTAATAAACAAAGTATGAAGTTTTGCTTTCAGCAAAAATGTTTCCATAAATATTGGTCTTACGTGGAAATTTTGTAAAAAAAAAAAACACGTTCAGTGAAAATGGCAGAATTTTATCAAACCAATTAAAAGGTTAATTTATTCAGGGAGATACCGGAGAAATTCTGTGTTACTTAAAACGCTGATCAAGAAAAAACACATCTTCAGTTGTCTGTGCACCCACTGACTGGGATATTCTGCTTAGTAACAGTTCTTTGCACATTTATACATATACTCTTTTTGATAATAGGTTACCTTTAGTAACAGTGAACGCACCCAAAAAAAGATAATAAAGTTGTAGTGCCTGTTGTATGACTGTGCCATTTCTATATAGAATAATTACTTTTGCAACAAGTTTGTTCATCTTCTTGACTCCACCTGACCCTTTTTATGCACCTTTTCATCCTTTTTCTTGTCTTTGAATGCATTCATAATCTCAGTGTTAGGGGCTTATGGGTGGGTTTTTGATAATATTGAATTTGAAATAGAAATTCTGAAATTATAATGTACATAAGGAAAAAAGATTAGACAAGCCACATTCCTACACAATAGCTGAGAAGACACTGCTGTCAAAAATGAAAATGTCATTGCAAGACTAAATAATCACATGCATTATGATAAGTGCATCTTCTTTGTGGAGACATTGAGTCAGATGTGGTCTTCTTGTAGTGGTTTAGCCTAATGGGGAATCAAATAAGCTGTGACCCTCTTTTTGAAAATTCCACCTTTGTTTGTTGTGTTGAACTTTAAAGACTTTACACCATCTCTTTCTAAAAGCTACGTACTCCTTTATTAATGATGACAGGTGAAGAAAGACTGCAACACTGTGATAGGAAAGACTAAAACATCATAGTATGCTCATTAACTCTGATTATTTTGAGTCTTGTAAACAAAGGTCAGCCTGCTAAAACAGGTATGCCTTTTATTTTGAATTGCAGGTTCAGGACAGACAACACTCCTCTCTTGTTTAATTGACCAAGTCCCTTCAGCTTGGTGCAGTGAACTGAACAGTTATGCTTTTAACACAACAGTTGCCTCAGATGTTGTGCATTAATTATCATCACTTGAATGGTTCTAAATGTAATATATGATTTTATTCTAATTTCAGGTTCAGTTTACAGATTAAAACAGTAAATATCCTCAGAGCAGGAGACAAATCTAATTGTTTGGTTTTGAAGCCAACATCATAGAAGAACTTTGTGTAAGTTCAGTCTCACAAAGGTTAAAACGGTTATGCTGTTTTATGAACCTTAAAATCATACTTAAAGGATAGACTTACTTTAAGGCAAAATATTAAAAAAATATATTCATTTTGGAATTAATTCCAAATGACCTACTGACATTTTACTAGAAGAAATCTATAAAATATTAGACGTAGAGCACTAGAAAATAACTGAACAGAGCATTACACAATCTCATAAACAATATGAAACAGATAACAGAGGATATTGTGTATAGGTTGCCTTAAGAGGTTAGTTTGGAGTCTAGATCTAAATAGAGGTAGAGAGGTGGGAATAAGTTCCAGAGTTAAGCAGCAGCCTAAAACCCTTCTCCTCCTTCTGTTAGAATAGATGAAGTGTGGAGAAAGGTGGATGGAAAAGGACGATTTTAGCAAGTGAAAAGGAGAGGCATTGTGGAGATAATCTGCCAAGTAAAAGGAAGACAGATTGGATTGGCTTTAAACATATGCAAGAGCATTTGGAATTCTATTTGGAATTCAACCAGAGGCGTTTAAACTGCTGGTGTGATGTGCATAGACGATATTTATCAGAAAACTGACTAAATATAGGACCTTTGAGGCTGATGAGGAGGTTTCTGAGGGAAACCAAAAATAAAGAGTGACAGTAGTCATTAAGGGGGGGGTCAATTATTGAGAAGATTCATAGAACTGTCAGGGTTATTTGTGGTAGAGGACCCAAATGCAGAGGCAGAGAGGCTGAGGAGATTTCTTGGGAGTTTAATGGGGCAAAAAACAGTAACAAAGGCAGGAATGCAAAAATCCAACTAATAATCAAAAGCAAACCAGAACTATGGAGACATCTGGGGGAAACCAAACACGAGGAGCCAGGGAGAGACGACGTACGTGGACAACAGCATGGGAGGACAGCAAAGACAATGAACCAACAAAGAGTGAGAGCAGAGGGAGAGCATATATAGCAGAGAGAGACAGAGGGAGGGCTAACGAGCAGACAAGGAGCAGGTGTGAGAGGAGACAACGAGGGAGCCAAGGGGAAAGGAACATACACACACAAGAGGGCAATAGAGGACAACAGAAAAACATGAGAACTAATATAAATCTAGAAATTACAACAAAACTGGAATTAAACCAATAAATCTAGAAAACAAGGAGCAAAGTAAAGAACAGCAGAACCAAGACCATGACAAGAACTGGTAAGGGGTTTGAGAGAGATACATTTCGGGAACTGTTATTGATATAGGAATGAAATGACAGTGTGCAGTTATGAATGACATCAAAAATCTTGACCTCAGGAGATGGAAAATTTGGGGATATATAAAAGTATTCTACATTTTTTCCAAATGCAGGAAATCTGTTTTTTTCTATCGTAATGTTGAAGTTGATAAAATGTTTGCATTACAAACTACTTGGTTAAGAAGAAATATGAGAGAGAGGAATTTGGCTGGCTGGATTGGCAGAGGAGATTGCCATTCACTAAACAATGAACATGACTGCTGAATTTGAGGAAAATATTTCCAAGGGGAGGATATAGATTATGAAGAAATGAATAAATTCTGATAGATTATTTCATTCCTTCATAGAGTAGCCCCTATATTTAAACTTGTACAGCATAACTGTAAAGAATGACTTGATTGATGGTTATAATTATGTTAAAGTCGAATAAAGTCTTTACTTTTATGAAATATTTCTTAGCCACATTCTGGAGTAAAAGGGCTCATGGGTTAATTGCATGTTGTAGCTTTAAAGCAGGGACCGATTGATAGATTCCTTTGAACTTTCATTCAAGAATTATCTCTGAGCTTTTATTCAAGCAGAGGCCAAGCTAAAGAAACACATCTCCATATGCCATGAAACAATCTTGGTGCCAGTGACACCACTTAGAACCTTGAACCCTCATTGTCATCCCTTTGTAGCAGAGGCTTTATGATTTGTTCTTGAGAATGCTCAGTTTAATTTAGATGCTTGAAACCTATGCCCCAGAATAATAGATATTAAGGTCCTTTTCTCTCAAACATTGGAAACTGTACCCGTTTACAAATTATTAACAGTACAATTAAAGTACAATTATTTATTGTCTATAATCGTAAGGTTCAACTTTTTGTTTAGTAAGCCTTGGATAAGAACTGAATTTTTTTCATGTCATTTCTGTTTGTATCTTGGAAAACAAAATAGGTTAGTTGTTGGATCATTGTGAGGATCATATAGCTTTGGATATATGTACTGGGGACATTAAAAGCCCACACTCCTACATCTACCTGAGATCTTACAGTATGTCATGACAGTGCTTAAGAAACAATAAAGGTGTGCTGATTTGTCACACAAAAGGGAAGCTGGAGCTAATGAAAATATCCACCCAGAGGTTTCAGAGACTATCACATAGGATTTCATCAATCTATAGCTTTATTTATCAGTTCCAAAATATTCTAGTCTTGGTCATTTTGCATGTAAATTCAAATATTTTAACCAAACCAACTTTACACTATATTGATATTATTGAGGTAATAATTACTTCTCTTGAAAACAAAAGAATGTATTTATTCTGCCTGGAATTTCCTCTTACGCACGGGGTTATCAGTCAATAGATATTTAAATCCACTGATTATTTTAAAAGAAGACACTAGGTGGTGCTAGAGCACTTGCCCCTTTCCCCTCTGGACAAAAAAATTGCCCTAGAAGTTGTGTTTTGTTATTTATCTTTTTTAGTCCTTGGCCCAAAATACAACTAAGGAATTTAAAAGTCTATCAAACCAAGAGTCTGGTTTTTTTGTAAATTTGCTCCATCAGATATGTAGCACCATAGAGCCTTTCCATGGTGAAGGCCCAGCAAATCATCCAGGTAACAAAACAAGTGTATTTACCTCCTTCACCAAATGGTTAGTTCCTAGCATAACCATCCACTATGTCTTTAATGGCCTCTAAAAGGTGCCAAAGAACGGCTTTAAATGCAACTCTTTGATTTTATTAGAAAATAAATGTATTTAAAGCATTTTAGATGTAATTATTGATTTTCTGTTATGGTCCCTGATGACATCTATTTGACTCATGTCTTTTTTTTATGACAACTGCAGCACACAATTTACTTTTTGTGTTGTAAACATTTAATTTAAAAACAAACATAAGGCCAAATGACCGCAGTTCATACAGTAAAAATAACTTTAATAAAGTTCTACTCAGTTCAAGATAGGCGTTTAAATTAAGTTGCATTTTCAATTTCTATGTTCATGAACAGAAACCTTGGTCTAAATAAAAAAAAGGAATTATTTAAAAATATTTAATATTTTCTGAAATTAACTGTATTTGCAGGAAAATAATATGATATGTCAGTCAAAATAGTTTTTTTAAACTTAAAGTGAGGTAATCAAATATTATGCAATGCGATAACAGAGTTGGGTTCTTCTTATTCATATTTTAAAGGTAAATCTTAGTTCATCTGCAAATCGCCATATATTCACAGTGAAATCAAGAGAATAAAGAATTAAAGATATTAAAGAATATATTCTCTTCTATTTCATTTGAACACTGCGTGATGAACTTTGAGTAAGTGACACACATTTATGGAAAATAATTATGAGTGCCAGCAATAAGGCAATTAAAACCAAGACCACCCACCCTGGGGCTCTTAGTTAATCATATAAACTGCATCCATGGGATGAAGCCATTGACATTTCACTACATCTCGAGAAGAATAAAGACTCATCACATATTTAAAAACTTATAATAGCAGTTATGTGTAAAGTAGCAAAAATGGGTTGTACAGCATAATCTGTCCCCTGATAACCTGATAATTCAGAGCAGTAAGTTCATGTAAATCAAGTTCCTATTTTGTGCTTTAGCCTTCAATTATGTTCTTTTTTTCACAAAAATAAAAAAGTAAAGTTTAGTCTATTGTTTTTCCGGTTTGTTTATATATCATTGGATTGGAATTTGTAATTTATTTAAATGACACCAATATGGCATTGGACTAAGGAATATCTTTAAACATCAGCATCAGATGCTGTTGGCGGCTCCATGCGGCGTATAAGGTGCCCTTTTTCCAACCTGAGCGACCCCAAAAAATGTCTGTGCATGCCAAGGCTAATGGTTAGCTTTTGCTTCGTCACTGGGTCTTTCCACCTGAAAATTATTTATAAGAGGCAATTAAATTTGGCTGTCTACTATGAGCTAGCTTTCAGATTTTTCAGATGCTTTTCACTGTGGATTGTACACTAATGTGTGGTTTACTAAGCAAGATTTTAAAATGGTCACATGATGACAAAGCAGGTTTGCTCTTACAGTGTCTCCCATACTGTCATAAGACATGCACATAACACAATGTGTAAAGAGATTAATACAGGAATTGTCAAAACATATATCTCACAATAACTCTCAGGATCAAATGTGAGACTAAATAGGCAAACAAATTTTTATAGTTGTGCTTTGGTGTTGCAATGGTTAGCGCACACAAAGCCTTAGTCCTTGATGCCGCCGACGTGGGTTTGAATCCGACCTGTGGTCCTTTGCCGAAATGTCTCTCCCTCTCTCTCATACCTACTTTCCTGTCAGCCTACTGTCCAAAAAAAGCCACTAGTGCTGTAAAAACTCAAAAAAAAAGGAGCTTGGAGAACATCGCACATGGAAGGATATTGGGTCAAGACAGTATAACATGATTAAAGTGTGATATTTACTAAAGCTTGAGAGTAAGAAAAGAAGGAAAAAAACACTTTTGCACAGTGTCTAAAAGCTTACCAGCTGATGCATGACTTTTCCCTGCTGGTTGTGGCTTTGTAACTTCATCAAACTAAAAGCTAGCCCTTTTTTTTTTTTTTTAACCCAGTTACTCCTCCAGCTTTTCACTTTTCTTGTTCATCTTAACTTTCTTCTGTCAAAGAGAAACAGATTTAAGCTGAACGGTTGTCTGGAATCGGTGTGGATTTTTCTAAAAAGAAGCTATTGATCCCTTTATTCCTAAAATAATTTGTATGGCTTGGAAACCGCAGCATCATCTCTTATCAACGTCTGCCAAAAGCCTGCCAGTGGCCTCTTGGGCGTAAAAAGCTCTAAGAAATAATGCTTCTCATCACCAAATAAGAATGGCAGAAGGAGAGAAAGGAAAGGGAACAAGAGGGATGGATGGGGCATTTAGGAAAGAGACAGCATGAAACTTGAATAAAAGTAGTGAAGGAGAAACAAGATCAAGTTAAACTTTTTAAATCCTAAAGGAGAATGTAGACGTAAGCAAGGAAAGTTTTATATATACTAACAACATCCAGGTCTTATATATAAAGAATATCTAAAAGATCATAATAAACTGCTACCTAATGTCAGCAAACATCCAAAACTCGTTTGGAAGCTAGTTTATTTTCTTTATAAGAAAGGAACCCTTTATTTTGATATTTGTTTAGTCGCTATATGAGTAATATTTTAAAAATTATTTTGAAAAATCAACAGGCCGGTTATTTATCAGCTATCTTTCTGTGGATGTTTTTCAAAAACTGACTCAGACATTTAATGAGTTCAGTGACACCATATTATTTTCCAAACCATGGTTACTGGTAGGGGCTCCTTCAAACTGTTGTCACAGATATCGATCTTGCTATGTGTGTATGTCAATATGGAAATGTGTTTTTGTGGTTCTTATTCTATAAAACATACATTCATTTAAAGACAAAGATGTATGTGTGTCTTTTACAGGTATGTTTGATGCACATTGAAAACTATTCACAAATTTTCAACCAAGTAGTTTTTACATGATTCTTTTATGGGGTTAAAATTACATAAAAAGCATTTTGAATACAAACAAATATATTTTAAAAAGCTATGTTATTAACATTATTTTGTAATTGATGAAAATTATTGATTGACATGCAAATAATCAAACCCGTCAAAGTTCTCTTAAGTACAGCCTTAAGCATTTGGATTTCACATAATCCTTCCTCATAAGAAACATACCTTTCAGTCATCATTCTTGAGGTAGTACAATTCAATTCAGTGGATTAATATAGCACCAGTTTCTATCAAACGTCACCTGACTGTGTCATTGAAAAGAACATTTCTAAGGCTAGTTTTAATTGTAGAAAAGGTGTCAGCCAAAATGATAAAAGTTGTAGCTGGTTCCACAAGGGAGGAGATTGATGATTAAAGATCTGTCCTTGGATCTGCGAGTAGAAACTCTAGGAACCACCTGTAAGGGAGGTGCTTTGTTAGAAACAATTCCTCTCATAGCCATAGACTCAACTTTTACTGTGCTCTGACTGATCCTTTTTTATATCAAAACAGGCTCAGAGCTCTTTGGATACATTTCTTTCGTGAAGCAGAGCCACCTATGGAGCTAGTTTACCATTACCTTTCCTAACATAGAAAGTATTTTCGATCTACATTCCATTTTTGTGTGCCTGTTTTGTCTTCTTGAACCTCCAATCAGCCTTGATTGGAGGTTCAAGAAGCCTAAGCCACTAAGGCTTGTTCTGCAATGCACAAGGGAGTGTCTAATTTCCTACCCCTCTAAGCAACATATTCTCACTCCCAACTCCTAATTGAAACTTGGTCAAGACCCCTCACATCATAAATGACAGGTTGCGGACAGTGCATCATGTGACCCACAACAAAAACAAATGTGAAGTTTAACCTACAAAGTTACTTTGGTAGCTTTAGGAGTGTAAGGTAACATGTATACTACTGTTTCTGTCAGAAGCTCAGAACATTGGACCCAGAATTCAAGCAGATAGATCAGAGTGTTTTCACAGCAAGCATTTATGTACTGCTTTTCGGTAGAGTGGCTCATCAACTGGAGCAGGATAACTGGATACTCTGTACCAGAGGCGTGCACAGACATTTTGGGGGGCAGGTGCTCAGGAGGGGGGGGAGGGCACTTTTTAGCGCACGTGTAACACTTAATTATAAAAAAAAAAATAAACGCATGTTGAATGAAATTTGACTTTTATT
>NW_015150732.1:865510-867563 GCF_000732505.1 Cyprinodon variegatus
CTTTCTTTAAAAAAATCACATAGCAAATCTATTACAAACATTAAAAATGAAGATTGGGTTTTATTATTGAAATGGATCGTGTTTCTCACTCACAGCTAGAAGTAAATTGATAGCAGCAACATTCCTGCCACTTCTGGATTATGCTGTATATTACCTGGCTAATGGGGCACGGGAGAAGCAGCCTGTCAGCGACCGTTCCTGCTATCTGAAAACTGCTATGATGCTGCGCATCTGGCATGCCCTGCGGGCGATCGAGCGAGTTCACGTGACAAAGGAAGAGAGAGAGGGTGGTCGTTTGTGCGCAAGTAGGTCGGTCATTTCGGGGCATTGTTTCAGTCGTTTTTAATGGCTCAGGTTTTCTAAAGATCAGTTCAAAACCGACCTCAGTAAAATCTTAATAATATTAATAATAATAATAAAAAAAAACGAGTTTCAAAAGGGCATTTTCTTTGATAGAGGGCAAACTTCCTAGTGCTTTAGCACCACCTAGTGTCTATGTGTGCACGCCCCTGCTCTGTACAGGTGGAAACTAACCCCCCCCCCCCCCCCCATGTGACGAGTTGGGAATGAGTATAGGTTGCTCTAGGAGGAGCAAAGACTAACTGCAGTCATCTGTGTTTTCTTACATAGAAAACTTTTAACCAATCACTGTATTAATTCATTGAAGTTTTATAAAGTGCCTTAGGATGTTGTGATTTGGCACAATATTGTCATGATCCTGGCACTGGTGGCTGGCCTGATTGCTCATTCCACTCACCTGTTCAACTCTGCCCAGTGTCTCATTACTGCTTATCTGATCCACCTGTTTTCAGCTCCTATATATGCTGTGTTTTTTCCAGCTACAGTAACTCTGGCGTTCTGTTTGTTTTTCTGATTTACTGATTGTGACCTGTTTCTGTCCTGTGGATCCTGAGTTTTGCTTTGCCATTGTCTGCTCTTTAATCTGCTCTGTTCTGGACTGATTCCTGTATTCAGCTGGCTCACCAAACTTGGACTGTTTTTCTGACATCAGCTTGGATTCCCCTTCTATACCTCATCGGCTCTCTGATCTTCTAATCTGTGAACTTGGTTCTGCTATGACTTCGGCATTGGACATACCCTGAAGGACTTTGTTGCCCCTCGACTGGCTTCAGCTCCACTCAGAAACAGCTCAGTGATTATTTTCTCTTGTTATCAGCCCTTATTGGTCACTGACCTGAGTTTCTGTTCCCACATAGGATCCGGTTTATCCGCCCCAGCTGACGAGCAGCCATAGAGTGTTCAATAAAGGCTAGTTTTGAACTATCCAGATCCGTCTGTTTTTGAGTCCAAGGTTTTGACCACATTACAAATATGAATATAGTGAATTGAATTTAATATAATTTAATGACAGTTTTATATAAAAAAGAAGACTTTTTTTTTTGTTTTGGCTATGTCAGCACATCAGTAGTTTTGTCAAAATTTGCTACTTTCTTATTCAGCCTTTATTTATCCAGGTAAGTCCTGTTAAAAACCTCTCCTACAAGGGTGTCTTGACCAAGGGGCAGAGAAAGTTACAAAATTAAAAACACAGGTTATGAAAAACAACAACAATTTGACATTGTTGTTTCAAGTATTCTCAACCTGCACCTAAAGTTGCTAATTGAAAGTTCAGTCAGTGTACAGTATTTTTGCAATGTGTTCCATGTTGAAGGAGCAGAGTTAAAAAAAAAACTCTTTTACCTAAATTAAATGGAACAGAGAGCAACAACTTTTCATTAGAATTGAAATAATAGGAAGTAACCCTTTTCAGTGTGCCTTAACATAGATGTATGAGGTCAAAAGGCCAAGCATGGCCTTATGAGTACAAATGTACCAGTGAAACAAACACCTGGCAGACAAAGACCATCCCACTAGAGCACCGTTCACAATCACGAGTCAAGGCTCAACAGTTTGTTACAAACCTCAAAGAGGCATGGAAGAGTCATTTTTTATGTAGACAATGACCATAGGTGAGGGTAGGAACATAGACCGACCGGTAAATTGAGAGCTTTGCCTTTTCGCTCAGCTCTCTCTTCACCACAACAGACCGGTG
>NW_015150732.1:869057-872429 GCF_000732505.1 Cyprinodon variegatus
TCCAGGTGTCCCTGTTGTTTCCCACGTGGGCGTTGAAGTCTCCCAGTAGAATGATGGAATCAATCTACTGTAACAGCAAGCTCAACATCAAAAACATTAACCCAATCTGTCCCCAGTTTACCAAGGAAATATAATGATGAAAAGCTTGGTCATTTTTTATTTACATTTCTCATGCTTATGTTGAGTAATTTGCATTAGCGGATTTAACAGTTCCTATAAGTAGCAACTGCACAAATATCACTCAAGTCATAGCAAAGGACACCCATTGATGAGAATTTATGGGGAACATTTGCTAGAATTACATCAATTATAATTGCCTTGTCAGAGCTTTTATGATATGGCCTAGTGGCCAAACAACCAAATGGCAGAGATGTAATGAGTCACAGAAAGATTTAAAGTCATCAAAAACACTGCTCAAGTATCAGGTTAAGCATAGGATGTTCCCAATATACTATAAAACAAAAGGAGTGGCACATTATCTGAATGAAAGCAAGCTGAGAAGGCAGACTGTCTCTTAGGAGTCATCTCAGACATAATTTTCTTGTCAGGTTTCAAATGAACTGTCACTGTAGCTTGAACTGTGTACTAATTAGGTGGATGATGAGGTACATCAGTGAAAAGAACATGTAGAAGCATATTTAGGCAGGACAAGAAACCCAAACAGTTGGAGTACAGAACCAGACATTCTGCCAGGCAAGTTATGGAGTGTGGACAAACTGATTCACAGAGCGACAATTTAAAAAATAAAATCCAAAGCTATTATATGGTTATGAGTCAGGATAAAATTAAGAATATTTTTTTAGGATGACTTTTACTGTATCTACTTCTAAAATGAAATGTACAGATTCAACCTGGTGCAATATTGTACTGCTTTTAAAAGGACACACCAGACTGACATCAGAATCAGAATTCAGCTCCTATGCCCCTGGCTGTTTGCAAAAACTGCCATTTTGATAGATGCATTACTGTGAGGATGAAAGCCTCTTGGAGAGAAAGGAAGGGTTGAGGCAGAGCATCACAAACTAGATTTCCAGCTTAGATATTCATTGCAAGAAACCAGGCATGAATCTTATTAATTAGTTTTGCAGATGCAACAGCAGAAGGTGAAGCAATGCTGTACTAACCGGGGAAGTTTTAAATTAAATAATTTAAATAACTAAATTAAATAGCTTTTATAGCTTTTAGGAAATATTCTCGGCTATAGCGTCAGACGTTTCAGCTTTTATAGAGAAAAGAATAAACCTGGGTGAAATTTATGTTAATGGTCATCATGTGTATGACTTTTTATAGTACTCTATGATCGTAATCCATTGCTTGTCATCAGAAACCAACATGAGAGAGTGAAGAAGATGGAGCTGTTGAAGGAATGTAACACAGGATGGTACATAGCCCCTCAGCATAGTCCATCAGACTGCCAAGCTGCCTTCAACATTTCTGTCTCAACAAATGCTTACATCCCCATATCAGCATTCCTGAGGTGAAAAGTGAAAAGAGCTAATCTTTGAAGTCTATTCCTCGGCTTCACAGTGGTTTAGCAGCCTTGAGTCAAACTGTCAGATTTAGAAGAAGGTTAAAGTCACATTTTTATGCTCTCAAACTCATTTGCAGTACAAAACAGTCTTTTAAGATTTTATTTGTTTTTTTTTTGTTTTTTTTTGTTGTTGTTTTTTATTTATTTAACTGATAGACAAAAAAAATAGCTTAATTAGTTGATATGTCAGTCAGTCTTTCTATAAATCGACTAATCATTTAATTAGGTAACAATGACTCAAGATACAGGCCCAGCTCCCCCTTGATGAAGGCTCCCCTAGGGTCTACACAAGCTTTAGGACCTCTTAGGGACCTGGAATGATCATAGCAAATTTGAAATTCTAATGTCATTGTAAAGTCATTCACAACACGTATAATTACTTAGTTTCCAAGGTTTTTTCCCACAATTTTTCCATTATCTTACTAGTTGTCTCTCCTGAACACACTATACATCTTCCGTTTAAGATCCTTCCACATACATCCGGATGCCTGGAAAAACTCTCTTATACTATGTTAAAATGCAACAGCTTAAAGAAAATATTAAAAGCAACTATTTTGCTTGGGTGGAATCAAAACTCAAACATGAGGCCAGCTTGACATTTTTCGTGCTAAAACAATGGCAGTACCATCTGATCAAAACTTTTAAATGCATGCACATAAGTGCTACCACCTACCCTGACATTTTCATGACACAATAAACAATCATTCAAGGTAATGCCACCAAATGAAAATGCTAGGAAACATTTTTGCAAAGATAAAAAGAAAAACAAAAAATAACAAACCATATTACTTTTTAATTTCATTGAAAAATTTACAATTTTTATAGAGTTGATGTTGCACAATGTACCTAATAAAGTATTTTTTGACCTGATGCAGGGAAATAAATAAAATAATAATAAAAAAAATAAATAATATATAATATTAGAGTGTGTTTGACTTTCAGCAAAAAAAAAAAGAATAATAATATTTGAGACTTCATTCGTTCATTAGAAGATTTATTAATAAGATGGAGAAATAAAAAGATTATCAATGATCAAGACACTTTGGTAAAAGCTGTCTTAACACCTTCTTTTGATTTTCTCTCTTTTTATTATTCAAAGAATCTATCCATAATTTAACTCAGTATGCAATAAAATAAGAGAATGAAAACAAGCAGTCAGTTCACACTTCATTTTTCTTCCAGGTTTTTTTTAAACTACATTGTTTGCTTAGTTTTAGGTATAAGCCAACATAAAGGCCTTGGGCATTTTAATTACATTCCATGTTGCATTAGTTAGGTTTTTCTTATATGATTTGAGCTCTTATCAGGTCAAGTTTTAAGTCTTTTCTGTCAGGATCCCAGTTTTTGTGTTTGTCTGTTTGTCTTGTCTTTTGTGTTTCTCCCTTCCACTACCAGGAGGCGCCTGGCTCCGGTTCGCCTCCTCACACACCTGCAAGCTGTTGCCTCATCACCGGACTACTCTTAAGCTGCTGGTTGCCACTATTTCGACGCCAGAGTGTTTGCCAGTTTGAGGTACTCTAGCCAAGCCTTGTTTATGCTGAGTCTAATCTGAGTTTTGCATTTTTTAGTGTTTGTTCTCTAGCCAAGCCGAGATTACATTGAGTTTAACTGAGCACTTGTTTCTCCCTGAGTCTCAACTTTTTTTGTTCAGACAGGCCCAACAGACTAAACCAGATCCTGGCACTGGCCCACCCAACCGTATGTACTGACCTCCTTACGAGCCTGAGTTATTAACTGGATGCATTCTTCCAAGTTCTCTGCTCATCCAGGGATTAGCAGAACGGTTGCCCAAATAAGTCGTCATTTTTGGCGGCCCTCCTTGTTGAAAGATGCCAAGGAGT
>NW_015150732.1:874107-876383 GCF_000732505.1 Cyprinodon variegatus
TACATATCCAGACTGGCCTCACATTCTTGTATGCACATGTATGTGCATTTGAACAGTGGGGACTCAGGGCTTAGCCCTTCCGTCAATAATATGGCACCACCAGGCAAAAAAATGGCGGGGAACACACCCAGGGTATCAAACCATTCTCTTGCCAACAGCATTATAATGTTAGGAATTACTTACTTCCTTACAAGACATGTTCCTCCGAAAGGCGATACTCTTGTATTTATCCTTTGCAAATATGCACATAAGAGCTACCAGATTATAGGATGTAAAATCTGCGTGGGGTTAGAGCCAGAGTAAAGGTAAAGAGAGGCATGGCTTTCCTTTAGGATCCAAGCCTCTTAGTGTGAGGGCTTTTTGTAACAGAAATATAACATAACCAAACAGGTTTGCCCCAGTTTTGTTCTTACAATATCTTAATGTCCGTTAGCAACTAAAGTACTGCAAGTAAATAAATGTAAATTTCCTAGCATTCCATAAATTGGGGTTTGGTGGTGTGTTGGCCTCTACACTATTCCCCAGTGTTGTTTACAGATAAAAAATATTCTGTGTAGGTTAGTTTTCCACTTGTGCACAGCTCATCATGAGAGCCAAGCTAGGAATGTTGACCTTTAAATGGTTGTGTTAAATTGACTTTAGTTAAAGGGCACTGCTTCCCAGTAAATGTCACAACTGGATCGTCCCTCTTGTCTTTCCCTTGTTGAGCATGAGCAGTCCTTCCATCTGGTAAGTCTTCCATGCTATTTGACATGACATTCCCCTAAAAATGCATCGAGTAACTGGTAGATACCAGAAAAATGTAAAAATCATTTTCACTAATCTTAACTAACGTAAAACCTGAACAGATTCTCTGTAGGCAGGTGATTGCAATCAGATACTTTAATCTTTTTATAATTTTCCCCATAGTTGTGTAAGAAAAACACTTATTTAGATATAATTTATCATTGACTAATTGGGAAGAAGAGTAAGAGAAAAATATTTGGTTACATCCACTGCACCAAAAAAAGAGAAAAATACAGAATACATAAAGTGCAGTCCTGTCTTTGTAGCAAACAGTCTTCTAGATGAAAACTTGTGTGCAGCATCCTGATTCATGATTCTTATTAAGGCAATAATAACCAGAATTTTCAGTTACCAAGTGTTTCTGACTGTGTTTACATGAATCATAAATAACCCTTTAGTTGCAAACTCACCTTTCTATTCAAGAGGTGTTGAAAGTCCACTGTGTTGTCTATGATTCATTAATCAAATAACGTGATGATTTAATTAAATCTGCATATTCTGAGGACAATGCAAAAAAGGCCTAAAAACAGCAAACACATATAAACATTATTGATGATTTTTCTAGCTTAAAGTGGGCCCAATAAAGCAGGATGCCGCATAGATACTTGTTAAACCTCATATTGAAAAGTCTACAAACATTTTGGGAAAACAAAGTATTTTGGTTGCTGTAGACAAACGCCATTTCACCATGTTTGATCTGTACTGTTTGTTTGAGGAAATGTCACAGAGAGAGGAAAGCTGTATATAAAAGACAAACAAGCCAAAAGAGAGCTTATACAAATTTAAGCCACGTCTGTACGGTATGCTTGCTTGACTGATATACTAACCGCACTACACTCTGCCTCTAAGACACTGAGAAGCAGCTTTAGTCATTCAGTGAAACAATGAGTCAGACAGTCCTGTTCGAGGCAGCTATTCTATCAGGAAGAGCAAACACTACCACATTTTAATATTTAATATGGCAAACCATCTCAGAGTAAATGTCTGCATATATACAGACTCAAATACAGAGAGGAGAACACGCAATATGAAAACAATTCTCATATGAACACATAAGCACTGACAAGAACAAAAGAATATAAAAAATATCTAGTATATTTTTATGTCCTCTTGAATGCTAAAGCAAAAAAATAAAACAAAAGTGAAAATATCCACACAGAACTGAAGAGCACCCAAAAAAGGACAGCTCCCAGATCAGTTGGTTTCTTTGCTTGTGACTGATATATATTTTTAGCAGTACAGTTCTGTATCAAGGGAAGTGATAACAGCTGCTGTCCATAAACGTCTGCCCCCTCTAAATAGTGATTAAAACGAGAGCTATAAAAACTGGTGAGTAACATCACTCTAAGACATGGGTAGGCACTAATATTTATTTTATAAAGTTTTGATTTTGTTGCTACACTATATACACTCACCGGCCACTTTATTAGGTACCCCATGCTAGTAACGGGTTGGACCCCCTTTTGCCTTCAGAACTGCCTCAATTCTTC
>NW_015150732.1:877693-878646 GCF_000732505.1 Cyprinodon variegatus
CTAAACAACCATGTCGCAAGACACATCCCGTGGTCGTAGAAAAGATGTTAGTCTGTTTGAGAAGGGTCAAATCATTGGCATGCATCAAGCAGAGCAAACATCTAAAGAGATTGCAGAAACTACTAAAATTGGGTTAAGAACTGTCCAACGCATTATTAAAGACTGGAAGGATAGTGGGGACCCATCATCAAAGAAAAACAACAGTAGAACTCAGGGCTATATTTAATACTGAAAGACACGCACAATGCGAAGGGAACTCAAGGACTTTGTCTTCCCTGATGGCACAGGTATATTCCAAGATGACAATGCCAGGATTCATCGGGCTCAAAATGTGAAAGACTGGTTCAGGGAGCATGATACATCATTTTCACACATGGATTGGCCACAACAGAGTCCAGACCTCAACCCCATTGAGAATCTTTGGGATGTGCTAGAGAGTGCTTTGCGCAGCGGTCAGACTCTACGGAATTTTGGATTTTCATTTGTTGCCACCTCAAATCATCAAAATTAAATCAAATAAACATTTGAATGCATCAGTCTGTGTGCAATGAATAAATATAATGTACAAGTTACACCTTTTAAATGCAATTACTGAAATAAATCAAGTTTTTCAAAATATTCTAATTTACTGGCTTTTACCTGTGTGTGTGTATATATATATATATATATATATATATATATATATTTATATAAGAAACTTTGTGAGTGATCCTATTTTAAAGTAAGCTGCTCTTGCATCAGTTGCTGCGATCATTTCACGCTTCTCCAACCAAGCTATAGATATACATATCTACAATCTATTAAATAAATGTCATAATTACATGATTTTTTTTTTTTTTTATAATTCAGGACTTTTGGGCTCAGGACACTAAAGGAATAGTACACCCAAAACATGATTAGCCTTCATTTTCTACTCACCCCCATGCTGAACAACACTCTGGAGTACTTTTTTG
>NW_015150732.1:880191-886074 GCF_000732505.1 Cyprinodon variegatus
GCATTATAATAAGCCACCAGAGACAGTGCTGAATCAGTATTTTTTCTTTCTTTCTTTCTTTCTCTAAGTAAAGTCTGCAGATTAATGGGGGCTAGAAAGAGTCCAAAAAAAAATCATCCATCCTGGAAAGCCAAAATAAATTGCCATTAATAAAAAAAAAATGTATTCTATAACAGGCCACTTAAACATTTTTTTTTGTATTTGAATGACTGACTGCAGTTGTCTAAAATTACATGCTTTAAGAAGATGACAATTATTTGGCATTATATGTTGCTACCATTATTTGCAAGCCTCGAGTTTGACACCTATGCTGAAGGCATTTAAAACTACTAAAAAACTTTCTGATAGTAAGTTGCTGGGAATGTCAGGCTCTGGATGTCTGAGTCCGTTCCATGAAGTACTTTGCTGGTCATTTTATGGGAGAGGAAACATCGAGTTGACTGTTTGAAGATTTTTTTATGTGGTGGGGTGAAATATTGGTGTAAAGGAAGGTGCAAGAACAGTTAAATGAATGAATGGAAGCGCTTAAAAAGGAAAATAAGATAAAAACATGAATTGTAACTCTCCTGGTAAGAGGAGGTGAATTGAGGTGGGAGGGGCTGTGCAGGTAGAGCAGCCCAGCCAGAAAAGTTTGATAAGGAGAGAGTGACGTGTGGTGGTGCTTAACTCTGGCTCTTCGCCCAAGGCAGTGAGAGATGAGGAAAGTTTCTGAGAAAAAGTGGTGACAAGTCCAAAGTAGCGAGCATCTATTGTGAAGAAGGGTGGCCTCTGTTGTGTCTAGATTGTGGATCAGCTCATTTGGAGCTCCGTTCCCCAGAGAAGAGAGCAACTGGTTGTGATGAAGGGGGAGGAAGGAATCAAGAAGATATCATAAGGGAGAAGCTTAGAGAGCCAAACAGAAACAAAACCTGGGCCAAGTATTGTCCCTTTGGTATGAAGAGAAGATTAATCTGACTATGATGGCAAGCAGACCCTTCTGCGGGTAGGGAACAGAACGACATGAGGAAGCATAATACCAGCAGGGTCACTGAGGTTGAAATTGGACATGTTGAGGAGAATCAATGAATGTGTTTGCAGCTTGCTGGAGGCAGACACAACCCAAAAAAGTACAGTGCTTAAAAGCAGAGTCTTGGATGATTGGTCATAGCGGAGACACAATGGTATCAGGGGGGTAGTTGGAAGAGAGGTGAGGCTGAATTAAGTCTTCCAGTTTGAATTTTTATCTAGGCTTCATTACATCCACAAACAACAAAAGGTAAATAAAAACTGTGTTATAAATTTTAAAGAGTATAAGATATACAAATATGCATCCCTGGTTATGATGCCCTCGTCTACGTAAAAGGATTTTGCACCAATAGGACTAGTAGGTTGAGGTCACATGACACAGTGCTTGGGCGTTGCCATATCCTTGTACCCATGTAATAGCACTTACCTATGTAATAGTTACATCCTTCAGAACCAAGCCCCTCCCCAAAGAAATGAGGAAAGAAAAAGAGATAAAGATTTTCACTCTAGACATCAGTCAAACTTCTCAGTGTTTTGTTTATGACTTAAGCAAAATGTTATGTTTGGTTTGATTAGCATTAGCATTAGCAAAGCTGGCAACCAGCTGGGAAACAGTACAGAACAAGAGCAGCGGTGTAACCAGTTAAATTTGTAGCATTCAACTACTTGATTCACCTAGGCTTAATGTCCTCATTAACCTGCTGTAAAATTTGGATCTCACCTGTTAACTGCATAGACTTCAGATATTTTTATCACAGTCCTTTTAGCACCAAATTTTGATAAATATGTCATATTTCTGTCTGATTGTTAAATTTCCAAAATATTAAATCAGATGTTGTTCTGTGAGCAATCAAAAATGTTAATAATAGGCTGACATATTACTACTCTTACGTAAGTGCAGTTTTTTTTATTCCCAACCCACCGCTGATAATACTTCACCACCAGTGTTTTTCTTTTTTTTCCCCCTCAGGACTTGGCAGCTAACACAAGACTGGACTTTGGGTTTCTGCATTGACCAGACAAAAGCTTTCGCAAATGTTTCCAGTATTGAATCCTAATCCACTATAAGTGCAAGCTATGGTTTTTCCCAAACACATCTATTTATTTCTCTCCTCCATAGTAGAAGATGTAAATGTGTGCCTTTCTCTATTCTTCCTTTTCTTTCTGTTTGCTTCCATTTTATGCTTTATTTTCTCTCAGTCTCTTTTCATACAATATTTACTTTTCTTACCTGCATTATAATAAGCCAGCAGAGACAGTGCTGGATCTGTTCCAATACTAATGCTCCTCCAGTATTAGGAATAAATTATGAAACTAGGTTCTTAAAACTTCACATCTCAAGCAATGTGTAAATGTGCTGTCAATCAAAACATTTGATTGGGATCATCATCAAATGTGAAATTGCAAGTGTCCTTTAGGAAATACTTAATAAACTTAGTTCATAAACATGTCTTTATTTCAACCAACTAAAAATATTGCCTAAAGCATTCATACACATATTAAGTAGCAATTTGACAATATATACCAAAAGTAGATAGAAATAAGAAATCTGAAATGACAACCTAAAAATAATTCTTTCTGTAAGGGCTTCACCAAAGCCCTTGAGGAACGACTAAGGAAAGCAGGTCCTTCTGTTTTGTTCTTAATATGTTTGTACCAGTCTGAAACATAGTTTACATAATTGAAATAGATTTCATGCAGCAGGCAAAATTAAAAATACATTTCAAAACGCTTCATAATATTTATACCACTATAGTGATAATACTAAAAGTCCATGTGAGATCTTTTTTGAGAATCATCTGAGATTTTTGTTTGAATTCTATATTTCTAAGATTAAAGTTATAAAAAAAAAGGACCTTACGCATATATATATCTGCTAAAGTTAAAAAAAATGTCTTAGGAGTAGTGAGGAGCACTTTTAGTCCTCAGTGAAATAAATGAGCCCATAAGCTTCTAAAGCAATTATAAAATTATTAATAGAGAGATAAGATAAACTTTATTATCCCACTGGGGGGATTTAAACAGTTTCAGCAGATGGGAGTACAAAAGCTGCAGTTTAAATAACATAATCTTATTGAGGTAAATAAAAAAAATAAAAAATATATTAAACATCCCTGAATAAAGAGTAAAGAAATATACAAACAATATAGTACAGAATAATTGAAATATTTTTTACCTGCTTACCTAACTTATTCTCAGTAATGATATTTTCAACGTGGAGAGACTAAGACTAAGAAAAATCATAATCAGTTAACTTTTTTGACTTGAAGAAATAAAAATGTCTTGTGGGCTCATAACCTGGGAGAAGACATTGATGATGAATGCAGTTGTTCTTTGTATGAAGAACAGAATGTCTGGAGGAATGGAGGCTGTAGAATGAGAGGAGCCATAGTGATGCCAGTGAAATGAATGGATGGATGAGGGTTGCCATTCAGCAGGAAAGGAAGGATGTCCTGGATGGTGATTGGCTTTATTGAAGGCACGAAGCTGCTCCAATAGGCTGAAGCAGGGGTTGATAACCTGCGGCTCCTTAATACCCCCTTTGCGGCTCCCTGGAGCTTTTTCAAAAATGTACAAAAAAGGAGAAAAAAAAGATATTTTTTTTTTGTTTATTTTAATATTGTGTTTAGGAGGTCGAACAAATATTCACTATGTTTTCCTAAGCTTTAATCTTTGTAGAAGAAATACATTTAAACAACAAATGTAAACATTCTGTCAAGAAAGATTTACATAATAGCCTGCAACACTAGTTTCAGCGCAGCGCGGTGAAACTAGGAAGATAGCTGATGAGAACAGAGGATTCAAAGAAGAATGGTGGAATAATTTGCTTATATTACCAATGCAGAAAGATTGCCTGCATGTTTGCTTTGTAATGAGAAGTTGTAATTTGGAAAGGCATTTCCAGGGAAAGCATACTAAATATGCAGCCAACCACAAAGTTGGGAGTGAGAGAAACAGTGCGATTGCAGAACTTCTGAATAAATTAGGAGTCCAAAGACAGATTTAAGAAGTGGAATGCATCTCCAAACTCTGGTTTTGTTGCAAGCATGGAAAACGGTTCTAGTTTCTAACAGGTAGCGCTTTTATGCAGATATGTGAACTTTCTTCCATTTTTTCCCCCCAAATCCTCAAAATAAAACCAAAAATCTGAATTCTTTATTGTGTTTATATAATTTCATTAATGCAGCAAAACCTAATACATTAATATTGTTATAGAATTTCAGCTTAAAGCACTGAATATCGTACAGCAGACTAGTTACATGATGTCACATTTGCTCCAGGATAATATAAGAAAGATTTTATTTTATTTTTTTGGTCAAATATCGCTCTTTGAACAGTTTGGGTTACCAATCCCTGGAGATTAATAGCAGGTAACATCCTCCCAGGTCAGATTTATGTCAGAGCTTTATTTCAATAGACTTTGAAAAAATATAAACACACTTTAGACAAGATAAATAACAATAGTATTAACAATGTAAGGACGACATAAATGAGGTTAGTAAGAATTTAGCAACAGTTAACAACTGCATGCTGCTTGTTTAACTACAGACAATGACATACTGTTTATTTTAACAAAATACACATCCCCATGCCAATCCCATAACTTGGTAGAAGCGCATGTTAAACCAGTGTTGTGTTAGAAAAGTAATGGTTGTGCTCTTCTGGGTCATAAGTCCTGACTATTTTCTGTACTGGAAAACTCTCCAAACAACTAACTTTAGCTTTATTTTAACAGGGTGAAAAGTTTAGGCGAATCCCCCACACTCAGCAGGCTGACTGAAAGTCTACTGCAAGCCGTTGGGAAGAAGATGTATAAACGGGCAAACTTTGCACTAGCATCTTATTAACTGAGTTTCACTTGCAGAAAAAGCTAACTTTTATGAATTCTTAAAACAGTTCTGCTTATGGTTACGCTTGGTTATTGAAATACTAAAAAAAAAAACACCCCAATGAGATTCAAAAGCCCTGACCTGAGAGGGTGGGTAAATTTGAACATTATTAACAGTGAGGTGAAATTAGAGGCACCTACCAACAGCCGCACGGGGGCTTGTCAATGGACTACATGAGCCAGAAGAGTTACATGAATAGTATTAGGGAGGCAATTGGTGGTAGTGTAATATAAGAGGAAGGTTAAGTAGATCAAAGTAAATGTACTGGTAAAGTTAAAATGATGTAGGTCAGTGAAAAAAGCTAAGAAAAATTGCACTGAGGTTGATAAAAGGTTTGGATCAAAATAACACTGAGATAGATGGAAACAGGACAGTACTTGAAGATCCTAATTACACTTTCAACAAGGAAGAATGAGTTGTTTTTTTTTTTTTGTTTTTTTTTTTCTAAGGTACAGCAAAACATTAGTAACTAATAGCAAATAAAAAATGTGCTGGATCACATTGACCACAAACTAACAAAGCAGCATAAAACTGAGGCTTTCGCGGATCAGTTTCAGGTAAGAACAGTGGCACTGCAGAGGTGATTCAATCCACATGGGATACCAGCAGAAGGGAGGTAGACAGAGTGGTGTGAAGGAAAAAAAATAAAGACATGCAAACAAATAACAACAAAAACTCAACCGGTTTTAAAGATTAATCAGCAAATCACTGGACAAACAGTTATCCCAAATGTTAAAACTATGACTTTTTCTGTTTGGATTTGTACTCCAAGCACATGATCTAAGATGTGAACACCTCCTACAGTACTCTATGCTACTATCCAGTCTGGCAGTGAGCTAAAGTGATTCTTCACTTCCCACTTATTGAGGTTTACTAGGACTCTCATTGAATATCTATGACCAGTCCAGACTTTTGTGGCTCTGCACACTGACAAGGAAGCAAATACTACCATACAAACAAAGCACTAAACACATATCAAACAAAGAAA
>NW_015150732.1:887147-912424 GCF_000732505.1 Cyprinodon variegatus
TAAACACTGTGGGAGTGAGTCCCAAAAGAAACACACAGCTGTAAAAGCTGTGCCTGTCCTTGGCCCTCATAAGCAATCAAGTGGTCCAACTTTTATTTTTTCTTAATTACATCCCTTTCATCCTGATTTCACATTGTTTGCTTTAAAACAGGAAACTTAAATGTATTTTTTTTAATAATTATTCTGAAAAATATATATATAAATGACTGGAGGATTGTAAAGGGAAACCATTAGCATTCCTTCTGCTGCCCTGGATAAATAAATACATGGTAGCACCTTCTAATGCTGCAGTTACTGCAGTAAGGCTTTTGGGTAATGTCACTTAGAACTTCATAAAAACTCTCAGGTTACAAGATTAGTCAGGTTGGATAAAAAAAAAAATGTTACCAATGATTTTCAAGTCTTGTTGTGGATTTCAGTTAGATTTAAATCTAAAGCATTCCAATGTGGCTCTGGATGTATGTCTGCCTCCTAGAAGGTAATTTCCAAGCTGTGTTAAGTCTTTTGCAACGTGTCTATAACAGGTTTCTTCCAAGACTATCAACTAAGACTGACTTTTTTTGCCACTGCTGAATTAAAGTACATCTACATCGCATTGTTGGCACTACTATGGTTTACTTTGAGGGTGGCAGCATTTTTTATTAGATAACTTCTGAAAGTAATTATTTGATCTCTTTTGAAAGGAGATTTAGAGTGTTCATGTCATACTCTTTGGATGCTTCAAAAAACATTAAAAATCATGCAAATTTTTACTCCACACTTATGCTTGGCTTGATCTATCATGAAATCCTTGTAAAACACATTGAATTTGGTGGCTGTAGCCTGACAGATTTTTTACTTAATTCTGCATCACACAAACACAGAACACATGTGCCACTTTCCGTCAGTGAAAAAAGTGAAAACAAAAGACACGTCAAGCCCAGCCAAACAAGGCAGAATGAAAGAAAAGTCCCACTATTGCTTCGAAAGTAAATAAAAGAAACATCTACCAATACCTGCCTCTTCTATACCATTCATAGAAATATAAATGGTTTATCCAAAACTTTTTCAATCAATCCAGAGAAACAATCTGTCACTTGCAGAGATAAACAAACAGGAAAGTAAATGTGATGGACTGAGTCAAAGGAAGTATGAGAAAAATACAAATCTAAACAATAGGAAAATACAGAAAATCCTCCCACTGACAAGATGAGTCTCATGGTTTCAGCTGGAGAGCTGATATGGAAATAGCCTGCAGGTGATGCATGAAACAAAGCACATACAGATGCTGCACATCTCTGTAAAACACTTGAGTTGCCATTAAAAAAGGAACTTAAACTTTTTTCACAAATGTATTTTTATTTGGGTGTGTTAAACATTATTTATATATGTTTACTTATCATACAATTCCAATACAAGCTACTCAATATAAACAGACACACTAAATAGATGATAGGGGATCACAAGTGCAAGGCAAGGCAGGTTGATAGGGATTCTTTAAGATACTTCTCCACTGGCACCATCAATGGGCGGCCTTTCTCCAACTCAACAACTTCTGTTGCTTTTATTTTTAGTACCAGTGTTGGTTTTTATTATCCCTTCTCATGAGCAGATCAAGCTGGTGGAAAGTAGAGCAAGTGGAAAAGGGGCACATTAACACAATGATCTGAGCTGGAACACAAAGGCTCTATTCACACAGCAAGTAAAACCCAAATCCCATCTTTCTGTATGTAACATAACATATAAGATATTTCCAAAACAGTCTGAACATCTTTCTTTTTATCTAAAAGAAAACCTGATTAGAGTTTTTTCCATATGTAATCAGAATCTAAAATTAATTTGATTGTTTCCAAAGTGACAGCAGTCTGAACGATAGTGCTGCATTTAATCTGATTCATAAATAACTGCCCTGGTTCCCACTATACATCTGAACAGACTTTCTACAAAAGCAGCACTTATTGATTGCTCTGCCATTCTTACCTTCCTTCATTTTTTTTTCATAATCCGATCATAATAATATCAACTCCAATTTAAATCCAGTATAAACACTGCGCAACTTCTTTGCAACCATTGGACATTAGTCCTGTAATTTCCAGGTTTAGTGCCCCTGAAGGCCTCTGATAGCAGTTTCCTTTGGACCAGCTGATTGAAAGGTGATTGAGTTACTTCTAAAGACAAGGCACCAGTAAGTCAATATGACTCATTTACAGACCTAAACTTTTTTTAGGGATGTCCATTATGACAAAACTTGGATTTCAACCACAGTCAACCAGTTAACAACCCAGTAAACAAGACAGAGACTTATACCTCTATACTATGGGACTTTGCTTACATCTGAACAATTTTGCAAGTCACTGAAATTGTAAAAATTTAACATATCTAACTCTACCTTCTAGTGTTTATAAAACAAAATATATTTTCAATGCCAGGAGAAAATCATCAAATTAAGCATTACAGAGCATAAAAAAGAACAAGATCTCCCGAGTGACTTTCCCCTTCTCGTCATAATGATTTTTGCCCAGAAGAAGCCGTGGGGAAGGCAGCTTCAGATAATTGACATGAGACATTATACGAGCTAACTGAGAACATGGAGCTGCATTCTAAAATGAGAGCTCTAATTCAATATTAAACTAATCCATCTGCCTCTTGCCACTGAATGCAGATGGCTATCATGACTAGAAACAACCTTGAGCCCAAAGACAAATGGTGACTCTCATTACACAGCCTTGATCACTCTCTTGCAGTGTCACTTTGACTTTATTGCAATATATTTATTGTGTCTGGCTTTGTGATTCTCCCTCTGTTTTACTACTCAATGCTCTCTTGACAGTTATTATCTTGCCCTAATGCTGAATTAAAATAAATGTATTGTGAAAATACGGTTTGTTTCAAATTATATTGCATAGTAACTGAGAGCACCAGTAGCTTTTAATGACAGCAAGACTCATTTTAAAACATTATGCTGATGTACTGCTTGATGGAATGACTGAACAAAAAAAAAATTCACAAATATATATCCAAGATTTTAAATTATGGCTTATTTTTGTCTGGGAAAAAGAAAACACTGGGCATGCCTTACCTTTTTAATAAAGTCAGTAAGGACCTGACGTCCTCCTTCCTGGAAACTCAAAAGAAGATTTTGCTTTGGTTATTACAACCTTTTAACTATTAAAACCATTGCAACACATGTCACAAATATCCTCAAGGGACAAAGCAGTAAGTTTACCCAGATTTAAAATTCTTTTGTGAACTGGATTACAAATTTACTATGACCTTTTCAGGGGGATAAAAAACACAAGGGCAAACCTTTACTCCACTTGTCTTTGGTCAAGATAAAAGTCACGACATGCCAACATCACTCCTCCCTGCTCCCTGAATTTGAGGTTGTTTGTTTTATTACATTAACATTTTAAATGGTGTAGCTATAGGAGCTGACAATGATCTATAGTAAATAAGGGCATCCAAAGTAAGTGATGCAAATTTATTTAGAATGAGCTGTGGTATTTACTGTAAAGGGAAATGCATGTTTGGCATTTATAATTGAGCTATGCATTGGAGGGTTAGGATTATTGATTCAGTTCCTATAAAGTGTACTCTGCAAGTTGTTGAGAAGAAATTCTGGCTAATTAAAGAAAGGCATTTTTTCCAAAAGCTTTTAAGGAAGTCTGCCATGTTTCCCTTGTGCCACTCTTTCATCAGACATCACTAGCTTACATTCCATTCTCTCTCTTTCCTGCACTTGTCTTTTCCATCACCTTTTCTGTCCCCTGGGTTTTATCCCTTCTTTCTGTCTTGTTTTCACATTGTTCCTTCTCTTTGTTTCCATTCGTCTTGGTATTTCTCTCTCCCCTTTGCTTCTGTAATCAGAACTGTGATTGAGCAGTGTTTACAAGGTCTTCCCAGGGGCTTGCCAGCATGACAGACTCTGTTTAAAACAACTCACTCTACTTGTACATTACAGAGGGAAAATCAAAAAACTTTATACCCACTCTAATTTTCCTATTCCTCATTTTGTCACCCGTCACCCCTCTGATGTTCCATCAACGGAATATATTTTTGCTTCACTTGGATCCTATTCACTCCTTGCATTTAGCAGAAACAAATTAAATCATTTAGGTGGCTCATGTAAAAGGGGCCACAAGCCCCATCTGACATACAAACCAACACTGGCTCTTAAGGCAACAAGGATAGGCAACATATGAAAATGATGATCCCATTATTGTCTGTTAAACGACCTGCACCAATGACATCTGGTTAGCAAGGGATAGCATGCAGCAATCATTTTTACGGCTCTTCTACTTACAGCTGACAGTTGTATGGATAGAATTGAAGACTAGTAAACTGTTCTGTCTTAAGACCTCTCAGCATAATGTAATCAGTGTGTATTAATGTGTGCTAAAGGTGTTCCTTTATTTCACCACATACATTTCAATTCAGATTATTTGTACAAGGCCAACTCACAGCACATCTGTGATAGGCAAGAAGTAATTATTTTAGATAAAAAGGAAAAAAAATACTTCTTGCTACGAACTAAAGGTATTTTTTTAGATGAACAGGAAAGTTTCCTAGACCTTGGAACATTGGGGGCTGAGCCCATACTCTTGTAGGGGAATAAAGGGGTATAGGGGTTTTTAAGCCTTCTTGAGCTTTCTGGCATCTGTTTTTTTTTTGGGGGGTGTTTTTACAGCACTAGTGGCTTGTTTTGATGGGCAGTAGGCTGACAGGAAAGGGGGATAGACATGTGGGAAAGGACCACAGACCAGATTCGAACCCAAGTCGCCCGCGTCAAGGACTAAGGTCTCCGTACATGTGTTGTTCGCGCAAACAAAGAAAACATTTTTTAATCAGATATCAGGAATACATTTTCAGTAAAACTAGTACATATAAAAAAGGGCTTGCCACAGTTTGTTGTGAGTGTGATTATGGGACCATTTCTTAAATGGTAGTAGATCAATGTATTTGTTTAGGTAAAATCTTCTGGCAGCAGGTGAAAATGAAGTCTAAGAACTTTGTTCAAATACATAGAACCTCTGCATCATCATCGGTCCCTCCTCATGTTGATTCAGTCTTATTTTACACAGTCAATACTAAGTAGCTGTTTGCAGCCGTGCTTTGGATGTTACAATTCCAATAAATGGTTGTTATTAGTGGCTCTTAGGCCCACAGAATGCCTTCAGATTGTACCAGTAGGCTCATAAGGTTGTTATCATCGAGTGAACCCTAATCCTAACCTTAAAGTAATTTCTTTTCCCCTGTAAATTAATCAATGTGTAATTTATAAATAATTTCAGTAGTTCTTCATGTACTGTAAATATAACTAAATAAAAAAAAATGATCAGCATCTGGCTCATATTAAAAAATAACAATAGCAAGTAATCTTATATCCTGTCAACTGAGTTGTAGAATCCTCTCCATATAAATATTTAATTTTCTGTGAAAAAGTGCTGATCATTCTAATAAGATCATCATCAAAGTGTAGCAGAGTTAATTTTATTAATTTATTTTATTTTTCTTGATGAACCTTCTCAAAACTAATTTTATTTGAATTGACATGTCTGTCATATTATTTATAAAATAATATGTTCATTTAATAAAATAATATATAGTTTTATATATTATTTCTGTTTTATCTTGCTTTCATTTTTTTGTCCCTAGTGTGTAAAAAGTCATCCTCATCTATGAATATTTGTTTTCCTTTGTTTTTAATTGTATTTTATTTTGGTGGGGAAGCTTTTATTTTCTTACTTCCTGATTTTGCGTTATATGCTGTGTGTTCCCGCTGCCCTCCTGAGTTCGCGCCAAGCTGCGCTGGGGAGAGGGTGTTTGTGGAGAATCCAGAACCCAGGAGCTGCTGTGTTAAAAAGTTTCTTGTTTTGAACAGGAATAAAGTTATCCTGAATCCTGATTTCGATGTGGATCTGACTTCCTGTTTCCAACCGTTACAAAAGGACATGCAATATTTGTTTTTAAAACCTAATGAGTGTAACAGACGTGCACAAAACTATGACAAAATCTGACTACATAAGGAAATAAAACAGCATGATTGGCTGTAAGGAGAGTGGAGACCGATGACACTCTGAGTTTACTGAAGAAAACCTGCTCCTGACCAGGTTAGCGCTGGGGAGAATGTTACTATGGTGACTGAAACAGGGGTTGAGGAAACTCTTTGAGAAATGGAAAAGTCAGAGTTTCCCTGTTTTCGGGTTTACAGAACATAGTTTTCAGTAAACCTGCTTTGTGAAACGGCCCCCAGCTCTGTTCTAGGAGCTCCTCTGGAACCTCTGGAGATTATGTCACAAAGTAGAATTCCTCATATAGTGAAGAAAATTATGAACAACTGTGATCATCCCCTTCAGATGATTTATAAACTACAACAAAATGTCTTCAGTAAAAGGCTTCTACAAATCTAGTGCAAGACAGACCGATACAAAAGATTCTTCCTGCCCACAGCTATCAACACCTACAATACCTTCCATCCATCCATCCATCCATCCATCCATCCATCCATCCATCAGTATATCCACTTTCTTCCAATTTATCCAGAGCCAGGCAACGGAGGCAGCAATCTAAGCAGAGATGCTTAGACCTCCCGATCCACAGACACCTCCTCCAGCTGCTCTGGGAGACCCCAAGGACAAACCAGGCCAGCTCTGAGACTTAGTCCCTCAAGTGTGTCCTGGGCCTTTCACGAGGCCTCCTCCCAGTAGGACATGCCTGGAACACCTCCCGAGGGAGGCAACCAGGAAGCATTCGAAACAGATCCCCTAGCCACCTCAGTTGGCTCCTTTTGACATGGAGGAGAAGTGACTCTACTCCGAGCTCCTCCCGGGGAAGTGAGCTCCTCGCCCGATCTCGAAGGGTGCGCCCCACCACCCTGCAAAGGAAACTCATTTCGGCCACTTGTATCTGCAATCTTGTGCTTTAGGTCATTATCCAGATTACATGATGATAGGTGAGGGTGGGAATGTACATCGATTGGTAAATTGAGAGCTTTGCGCCCCGACTCAGCTCTATCTTTACCACGACAGTCCAATACAGCCACCGCATAACTGCCGACGTCGCACCGATCCATCTATCAATCTCACGCTCCATCCGACCTTTACTCGTGAACAAGACCCCGACATACTTGAACTCCTCCACTTGAGACACAGACTCTCCACTGACCTGAAGAGGGTGTCCACCTTTTCCGGTGGAGAACCATGGCCTCGGAGTTGGAGGTTCTCATCCTCATCCCAATGCTTCACGCTCAGCTGCAAACCGGCCCAGTGCACGCCCAAGATTCTGGTTTGATGAAGCCAACAGGACAACATCATCTGCAAACAGCAGAGATGATATTCTGAGGTTCGGTAAAGGCTTGGTACGCCCTGGACAGGAAGCAGAACAACACAGAGACACACAAAGACATACAACCATGCACACACACACTCTCACCTAAGGACAATTTAAAGACATCAATTAACTTAACAATCATGTTTTTGTACTGTGGGAGAAAGTCTGAATACCCGTAGAGAACCCACGTTTCCAACATGTGACCTTCTTGCTGCAGGGCAACATTGCTACAATTGCACCACTGTCCAGCCAACATGAGCAACCAAGCTTTAAGGCAAGATCCTACCTGGGTGTGTATCACTTTTGTATTTAATTTCCCTTATAATATTGCAAAAATATTTTTTTATTGAATTTGGATAAAATTTTATTGAATATCTCTACACAATGTTCATTTCTCATGATTCCATCTATTTATTAAATTGACCAGTATCCCTGAAGCAAAACACTCCCACAATACAAGGCTGCAACTGCCCTGTTAGAATGCTTAGAATAGATCCTTCAAATGTAACAACGATCAATTTGGCCAAACACTTTATTTTTAGTTTCATAAAAAAATGTCTCCTATGGTGCCATCATGGATTTTTGACCCTGAGTGCATTTGCAAACTTGAATATAGCTTTTATATTGCTTTTAAGTAACTACTTTTTTTTTTCTCTGAGCAGCCTCTCAGTCTGTGTTGATAAAAGACTAATATCAATAGGAATAATGCCACTCCAGGTTTGAACAGCATTTTCATGAGGTATTTTGCAGTGGAGGTTTTATAAACATTGCATACAAGAATATATTTGTTTCCGGGACACAGAACTTCTCTTTCTTCTGACCTGTGTGATAATTGGACATTTAAGTGCTGCTTATACACAAATATGGTTTCTTAAACAGGGGGTTGTGGCATCTTTAGATATCTGGAAATGGTCCATAATACTCTCTTCGGTTTTCTACCAAATGTCAGGGTAGGTGCAAGAAGCAGGAAGTGTCCTAAAAAGCATTCATGGTTGTTTTGATTATGTGTTTTAACTAACCTCAGAAGGAAGCCATTACATCATCATCATCTGGGCTTCCCGAGATTGTTCAAAAGCATAATAATACTTATTAATTTAAACATCTGGTATAACCTTTGTACAAAAAGTTTACAAGAAGCCAATGAGAGACAATGAGAATTTACTTCCGCAGAAGTGCACACAGCTTCATCGCTGTAGTACATATGCCCGTACCTTTGGTGGTGCTGTCCCTTTCCTGCAGAATCCCATCAAAAATGTTGTCAAAAACATTATACATGTGCAGTCTCAAAGACATGATTAATACTTTTGTTTTTGATTTCTATATAACTATAGTATTTTTTCTATTATTTTATAGTTTATTCAATTATACTTGTATAAATATTATATAATATAAAGGCAACAAAAATTAAAACAGAAATGTACTCTCTAAGTATGTGCAGTGATGAAATCAGACAAGCGATATAACAAGAGGTTATAAATGCATTGATTCTGTCAGCATAGTTTTTATTGTTAATCTGAGAATGTTTGTGTATTAGAAAATAGAAATAATTACTTACGCTAATGAGTACATGCTATGAATCGTGCTTTCAAGTCAGATCAGGTTAAAACAAAGGTAAAAGAGGTGCATGAGGATGGAGCTAACACATTATTTAAAAAAAGCGGCATCTCTTCTCGCATCACTGAAACATGCAACCGACATTTTTAAAATGTTCCCACACGGAAACCTTGTTTAAAAATTGACTGCATGTTGCGCCAAAACACCAAATTCATCTGGATACACAGCCTAAACAACAAACTACCTTTGTAGATACAACTAATCTTGTCTCCTTGTGGAAGGGGCCTAAGAATGTTGCTTCATTTATGCTTAGGCTAATGGAGATAATAAGTGCATGCCATTCTTGCATGAAATGCAAAGACTCCCTTTTTGTTTTCATAACTGTAGACACCAAAAAGCTGGCATGTTACAGCAGGGGTGGGGGTTGGGAATTTGACATGTCTATTTGTGTGAGCATCAGATGAGCTGATTGGCACAAGAACTGACTGATTGCTCTTGGGGGAAGGTGGTAATTTCCCTGTCATATTGTGACTGATTATGGGTCTGAAACATGTCACTGTTCGAACTCCATCAGAAGTTTTTGACAGGGGGCCTTGATGGGCGTTCATAGAGACTGGAGGACAAACAGCTATCCAACACCATCTCCACAGGAAGTTACACAGCCTCTCTCAGAGCTTTTCCTTTTTGTAGTCACCTGTGTGCAAGGCAGATTTGTGCAGTTGCAGATGAATAAATATCCTCCCACCCCTTGTCTTTTTTAAATTGTCTCCTTACAGTACGTTAAACATTGCATGCTAAGGTGAGGACTTATCCTTTACATTCTGTCAAAAAGACAATCTTACTCCAAGGAAGAAATGCTAAATCAAATTTATAAAACCAAACTATATACAAGAACTAATAAAATCAAGAAAAAAAGCAAATAAATTATTTTTGTGCTCAGTTTAAAAACGCATTCCATGTTTATTTCAGTCTTGTAGGGGAGGAAATTGGAAGTCTGAGGAGATCAAATAATCTCTCCAGTTTTTGCCTGCAGGCTGCCAGAACAGCATGGCGGCAGACATTTTATGGGGGAGCACTTCATAAGCCAATGTTCCACTGGGGACATGGAACATGAAAAGTGAATCACATTCCTTGCTTGTGGGCACAATGTTTAGCATATTTATTTATTTATTTACCTCATAACACTCTAATAAATTTAGTTTATGCTTTTGGAGCACAAGCACACCTTGCAGGTGTATTCAATATAGATTTAGACTCCCTAGATATATCTGGAAAATGTTTCTGCAGAAAAATTGTAGAAACACCTCTATGCTGATAAATCACTTTAATCTTATATCATAACAATTTAATATTGAGGTTATTTTAAAGTAATTCCTTGCATTCAAATGCTTTCTTTCTCATAGGTTCACACCTGGATCACACTGTAGGGGTATTCAATACATTTCACAGCTCAGGATGGAGGAAATTCAATCCCATCAATGCAGTGAATTTGAATGAGGAGCTGAGGGTCAAAATGTTGCATGGCCATTATCATATTCTCTATTATCACTAACTTTGTGCATTTAGATCAGGATTTCCTAGACAGCTCCTGTAGCAGAGAGGAAGTGGGTAACCCTAACATCATCATCTGTTCTTTCCTGGAATGATGGAGGAGGTGAAGGTTATAACTGAGAACAAGAGTATGACAAAGTGTAGTCTTGTATAATGTGTGAGTTTCACCCTGTTCAAAGCATATTTACTGTAACATATTTCCCTTGTTAACAAGAGCAGAAGCATCCCAGGTTCCTAACTGCATAATGCAAAGTTTGACATAAGAGAAGTCGACTCTGTTCAATGGAAGAAACAAATATTGGGGGAGAAACCAGGGTCAGGTTCCTTTGTGGTGCATGATTCTTCTCCGTCTGCTTGTCTCGGGCAGATCCTCGTGGGGTATGGCATCAATACTCCCTTTTATGTTGTTAGACAGCGATCAATGGATCTCTTTTTTCCCGAACGGAAGCACTCCATAATCAGTGGTTAAATTCATGGCTGGATATCTGACACGTCATTTAATGGATGGGTGAGTGCATGTGTCTGTGGGCATTATTGGCTGGAATTGCAGTGTTGGAATTTAAGGTGTAGATTAGCACAGTATGTTGACAGTTAAAGAACAGAAACACTTCACAGTATGAATTGTGAGCAGTATAAAACACCACTACACTTGGTGTGTAGTTCTAATTTTTATTTACTTTTTTAGTGGATATGTATCTACTGTTTTTTTACACAGATTTAGAGGTTTTCTGTTGCTTTATACAGTCACCGGCCACTTTATTAGGTATTTAGGCTAGTAACGGGCTGGACACCCTTTTGCCTTCCGAACTGCCTCAATTCTTGGTGGCATAGATTCAACAAGGTGCTGGAAGCATTCCTCAGGGAGTTTGGTCCATATTGACATAATGGCATCACACAGTTGCCGCAGATTTGTCAGCTGCACATCCATGATGCGAATCTCCCGTTCCACCACATCCCAAAGATGCTCTATTGGATTGAGATCTGGTGACTGTGGAGGCCATTTGAGTACAGTGAACTCATTGTCATGTTCAAGAAACCATTCTGAGATGATTCCAGCTTTATGACATGGTGCATTATCCTGCTGAAAGTAGCCATCAGACGTTGGGTACATTGTGGTCATAAAGGGATGGACATGGTCAGCAACAATACTCAGGTAGGCTGTGGCGTTGCAACGATGCTCAATTGGTACCAAGGGGCCCAAAGAGTGCCAAGAAAATATTCCCCACACCATGACACCACCACCACCAGCCTGAACCGTTGATACAAGGCAGGATGGATCCATGCTTTCATGTTGTAGATGCCAAATTCTGAACCTACGTTCAGAGATGCTCTTCTGCCCATCTTGGTTGTAACGGGTGGTTATTTGAGTCACTGTTGCCCTTCTATCAGCTCGAACCAGTCTGGCCATTCTCCTCTGACCTCTGGCATCAACAAGGCATTTCCGCCCACAGAACTGCCGCTCACTGGATGTTTTTTCTTTTTCGGACCATTCTCTGTAAACCCTAGAGATGGTTGTGCGTGAAAATCCCAGAAGATCAGCAGTTTCTGAAATACTCAGACCAGCCCTTCTGGCACCAACAATCATGCCACGTTCAAAGTCACTCAAATCACCTTTCTTCCCCATACTGATGCTCGGTTTGAACTGCAGGAGATTGTCTTGACCATGTCTACATGCCTAAATGCACTGAGTTGCTGCCATGTGATTGGCTGCTTAGAAATTAAGTGTTATCGAGCAGTTGGACAGGTGTACCTAATAAAGTGGCCGGTGAGTGTAATTAGCTCCACATATTATCATCCCTTACCAACTTTCCTGCCTTTTCTAAAAGCATCCACTACCATGATTGCCTCCAATTTCAAGTTGGGGGGGCTTGATTCAGAATAGTGTTAAGTTGTGGTTTTCTGCTACACAGAATGTTGCAGGTCAGACGTAGAATAAAATGTTGGTCTCCTCTGACTAGAAAAACCATCTACTCACTCCCTTTTTCTATAGTTCTTGTGTGAAAGCTGAAAAGAAGACTTATGATGTCTCCCTTTCAAGACTAGATTTCTTTCTGTCACTCTTATATAAAGCCCAGCTTTATGGAGTTCCAGACAAAGAGTTATTATAAGATTCCTGACTGTTTCTTTGATCAATATCATTCTTTCCCAGCCTAATCATTTCAGTTGAAAGCCATGTGTTAATATAATAACAAAGAGGGCTAAATGTCTGCCTCAGATGTTTTTGCTGTAAACATTGTGAAAAAAAATAAAATAAAATTTTAACTTTCACTTTGTATTCACATGCTACTTGGTGTTTTTCATTCGAAATACAAAACAAAATAACTGGTAAATATGTAAAACTTAAAGGAGTTTAAATACCTATGCAAAGCACTTTATATTCACTGCACAATAAACAAAGTACTTTTTAGGCAATACTTTGAGAGGAGTAATGAAAATATCTATAAACCAGGTACTGTTTGGTAGAGCAAATTTATATAAAAAAATTTAACTCTTACACTTACAACTATTAATTTACCCTCTGTCTTTAAGGCTACAGTGTCTCTGTTGATAAGATGTAAACCATTTCTTTGCAGCTAAGGATTTTATTTCACTATATTCCATTAACAAGGCTACAGAGAACAATGAATGCCTCCAAAATTTTAAGTAAGAAGCCAGATTCTATAAGCACTCTTTCTTGGACGGTTATGGCGAAAAGTAAACATATTAAACTAAAACAGCTGTTATCAAACAAGGGGTAGGAACTAAGGGGAGAGAGAGAGAGGTAGAGACAGTAAAGAGTGCATGAAAAGAGAAAATAAAACAAAACAGCTAAATAGACAACACAAAAGATATATAGTAACTCCTATACATCTGCTTACATACCTGTATGAAATGAGAGAAGATGAAAACAAGAAACTTAACAGCAAAAAGAAGACAACAGACAACCAAAGTAAACGTAAAAAAAAAAAAACCTTCCAGACCAGCAGGTATTCGTTTGATATCCATGTTTGTGGAAGCAAAACTTATGCTGATTAAACAATATTATTCAGGGTGGTATATAGCTGTAGCTCCAGCTTAGTATTTAGTATTAGTGTGTATCCATGTACACCTGGAACCAAACACCCATAGTATTTATGCATGAACATGCTTGTGTACAAAGGATTTACAATACTTATTCGAAAGGAAAATAGGCTTAATAACAGGTGTGGATGGCCCCAGACTTGCCCTACAGGGACATGGACCGATAAAGAGGTGATCCAAGCTCCAAACATCTACAGGCAAGAATATATTTTCTAAGCTTAGCAAATAGCCAAAATAAAGGAATTCCCACTATAAGCAGGGAATACTCTGTTCATATAGATCTCCCAAGATCTTTTCTTCTGTTGATGATTTTATGTCACATTTTAGCCTGATTAAAAACAACACAGATTTTTGAGTGATGAGTTGTTGCTTATTGGTTCCTGAATAATAATTCATCCTCTTTTATGTTTTAAAACTGATTCTGTTGAAGAAAGCTATTACTTCTACAGACCAGTATAACTAAATGCCATTGAATGTGCGGTTTATCATAGGTAATTTGTAATTAATAGGTATACCAGTTACATTTACATCTTAAGAAATTACATTCAAATTCAACTTTTTGGGTATGAAATGTGTGTAATAGGGGATAAGATGCTAACACAATGGATGTAGAAATTGATAAAGGGATCCAATGAGCTGAGCCTAAATCTACATATGTTCCAATGTGCAGTGTCCTATGTGTTCAAAAAATTTCTTTGAAACTTCTAATAAAGTGTAAGATTGTGTTAAATTAACATCAAATGCAGAGTATAAAGCAATACGCTTTCAAAGTTTCATAAATATCATGATTATCCCGTAATCCTCCGGTTCTATAAGATACGTAATGTTCTGGATGACTTTAAAGTTTGTGTTACAAGTGAAGAACTGATTCTTGGACAAACAGTCCAGAAGAAGAAGGATGTCACAAGAAGAACCCATGTATAAAAGGCAACTGTTGATTTATTTTACACCCACATGACTGCTAGATTATGGTCTAAACATCCTGCTTTCAGACACCTTGGCTCCAATGCGTGTCCATACTTACTCGTGCACCTACACATCAATTGCTTGTGTAAATCACACCCTTAATGGGCTAGGGCACAGGCTGCAGAGAAGAGGTTCAGTCTCAACTCTATGAATAGCAAAGCAGAGCCAGATGGGACTGCTAGTCATCAGTATAAAGAACAGATTACCATCTTTTCATTTACAGATTAAACATTTTCCTCCCCTGCCTGCTAAATGAATTGCTGCAATTGAAATAGCACTTATTTAGAACGAGTCCAGGACATAACACAATGGCTGTGTTACTTATGAAAGTCTTTAAAGGCTGGAATATTAAGCTAATTAGATATTTCTTGCTGAATTCAATTTCTTTCTAAATTAAATTGAGATCCAACTGCTTTCAGATGTCACCTTGTTAGCAAATACAATCTGACAGTGCATATCTTGATCTTAGTGTATATTCAGCTGTTCCATTAATGCCTCAGAGGTTTGTTTGGGAACATAAGCTAACAAGCAGCACAAAAACTGAAAAACACAGCACTGAAGTCAGATTGTGGAGACATTTCCAGCATTTTTGGTTATAAAGTAGAAAAATGCCAAAAACATACATTGGGTATGATAAGTTTTGAATGTATCAGGATGAGATGGCATCATAAATAATTTGAAATACATTTGTTGTTTGTCTACAGAATAACCATGAAGCTTTGGCTGCTACATTAGAAAGCCAGGTCAGCAACAGTGAACAACCACAGCAGCTCCAGTACTGCTTCACCCCAATGAAAAGCTGATTCTACTTTCCATCCATCCATCCATCCATTTTTTGTCACGCTTATCCCTGATGGGGTTACGAGGAAAACCTGTAAACTCCACGCAGAAAGACCCTGGTAATCAAACCGGGAACCTTCTTCCTGAAAGGCAGCAGTGCTACCAACTGCACAACTTTGCAGCCCTGATTCCTTTTTCATGTTAAAACAATATGTGTCACTGGCTAAACAAGCTGCTACCTTTCACATTATAAATGCAGGAAAGAAAAATAGTTTCACTTGAATAAAAATTGGCTTCCACTAAAAATGGCAAAATGGACCTGGCGATGGCACATGACCCACCGGTTAAGGATTACACACTACAGCAGCCCTCCACAGCTGAAGGAGCAATAACGCCCTAGCACAGTCTGTCAGAGCTGTGATATACTTTCTGAGAAAGAGGCTGCAGAGATTGGGGGAGGTTCAGGGATTTGATGGGTACACGCTGCTTCAACGACAAATGTCCCCTGGGAACGACTGTGCGAATGAGAGACTGGTCATGGAAAGCAAACAGGGAAAGCATAGCCTTTAAGGGACCCGTTTTTTATTGTGACAAGATATAAAAAGTTTTCTACTGAAAAGTTTTTGAAAAAAAAAAAAAAATCTTTTCTAATTTTTTTTCTGAGAGACAAGTGATGTAATAAAACCTTCTTTTATTTGTCATCACACAATGACAATTATGTTCTTTCCTTGGCCTGCGGCTCAGTAACAGTTTAAATGTTAATGCAGAACAGGTTGCACTGGAAGCAAAGAAATGTAGACAAGATATCTCTTCATCTAATAACACCTGGTCCTCCCCAAAGGTTTTGGGCTGTCTTTCAGTTTCCTCCCTATAATAATGAGTGCGGATTCAAAGACTGGTGGGGTAACCTGATAAATAAGAGACATTCCGGTTTTAAAACACTATACAGATGTTGCATCCCTATTTATCATGAATATATTGGCAACTTTAGGTCTAGGCTATTCACTGGTATTATTGTACCTTTTGTATGGTTAGAGTACCTTACTGTGATACTGCAAGGCATGTAGGAATAAATGTTTTTTTCTCCTGCTTCACATCTGCCTATTCGAGGTGGTTCCAGATGTGCAGTCTAGATTCCTTATAAACCTTTATTTTACACAGCCCTTAGGATTTAGCAACAGCAGGGCTCTTTGAAGCAGCTGCTAAACTCATTAGTAGCTTTTGGTTTTTTAAGTTTAATAACTGTTTGTAGCTTTTGTGTTTCTACATCTCTGTTTCTTTTGGTTTTTTGGGTTTTAAAAACTGCTGCCACCCTATAGTTGCCAACAGATCGCCTGTTTTCATGCCATGTACATTGGTGTTTTAAAAAATGATTGATTGGTCTGAAGATGATATAATGAATGGTAGTTTTCTGAAGCATAAAGTCCTGCTCAAAGGCATCATGATTAGCTTTTTATCCCTAAAGTGTCATTTTCAGTTTTATATCTCTTTTGTTGTACATTTAAAGAACTAATGAACATATTTACCTTCAGTTTTCAAGCATCCAAGTCATGAGGTGAGTGAAAAGATTTTTTAATGTGTTTAGTATATTTGTGTATAATAAGCAAGTGATGCTATTATTAGATAACGGTTTTAAGTATTGATCTGCAGTTGCCTTGAACCTGTAGCAATAGTGCGCTTTTGATTTTTACATGGTGCGTATAAGCTGCATGTGAGTTGTGTGTTTTAACGCAAAGCAAGTTTATTTGTGGGCCCACATTCAAAAGGAAGACCATTCAAAGTGATTAGTAAGTGTATGTAGGAACTTTGTCAGAAACTGAAGTCAGACATTTATTACTGTGAACGAGGTATCAAAATATAAAGGAGGGGGGAATTCTCTAATCCTTACCCAGTGATGACGGCAAGCGGGGAAAAAAATAGTCATTGATAAATATCTATGTAAACATAACAGACCAATTGAATATCTACTTCCTTTCATACTTTAGAATAGGGTTTTCAGATGTAGATATAGGTTGTTGGACTAAAAGAATTTTGCTTTTATCTGGGTTTCATTGAAACATGTAAAATAATAAAGCCACCACATAATCATTTGCAAGACAGGCTTTATGTGTCAGTTTTACTAGACCCTTAGTAAAAACAGACTGACACTACATCAGGAAGAAAAAAATAAAACATGTCAGTCTTATTATTAATCCAAGGCAGAATGGATGGTAGCACCGTCCCGATAAAGACAGTAGTCTGAATGCCTGACTAAACAACTAAGTGTTTCATTAATATAAAAATGAAAGCTGTATCAGGGAGATAGAAATAAAGCTTTGCTTAGCCACTATGGATGAAGAATAAATTGGATGATTTACAGGAAAACCAAAGAATGTGCAGACCTCAAAACTGTTACCCTTTGACTTGCTTCAGCAACACACTCTTACACAAGTGGCACACATTCTCTTCAGTTTCAAACTGTTTTAAACGAGACAGTTTCAAGGTTGTGTGTTAACTTAGTCTGAATAAAAATATTTTAAGCAATACTTGAAGAAAATGGCAATTCAAATAAAATAATATTAAAAGCACAAAAAGTGGTATAGAGACCATAACAATTTGAAGAAAAGAGAGTGGACAATGACACATGAATCCAACGAAACTGGCATATGTTCTACAGTTGAACTCTGCATAGAAGCTTAAACCAGACTGCAAGGCACTGACACTCCACACAATCTGTTATTAACATATATGCAGTCAAACTCAGCCGAGCTGTTTAGAGAAAATCATAAAAAATAAAACCAGCATCCTTTTTTTTAAAATATAGATTAAATATCTCTCACTGCTTTAAAAAAAACAAGCCCAGAGAAGCAATGAATTCCCTCCCTACTATTAAAAACTGATTGTTCGAGGACCACCATTAAGAATTACATGACAAATTTCAATAGATTTAATTAATTAACACAAGGCTGTTAAGTTTCAACCCAATGTAGACTATGTGTAAATATTACCTCTGTTAGGAAGGTGTAATGTTCAGTATCTGAAATTACTGGTGGATATGGAATTGTAACTAGTTCTTACAGGCGTTGCTCCAATTAGATCTTCAACTATTACAACTATCTGCATATTTTAGGTTTCATTTAATTTATACACAATATACGCTTTCTTTAAATGAGCAGTAGCTAACTACTAATTTTTTTTTTTTTTTTTTTTTTAACATACCTATTAGAGCTGTCACTATGTCTTGAAAATAGAGACAAAAAAATCTGTGTGGGGAGGAAGGAGTGTTATTGTTGCTGTTTTATTCCAACTTGAAGAAAGACACATGCCTTTACTGTGATGCGATGCAGCTTGTCTTTGTGTAGGCACTGGCGATTTCATGATGCAGTATACAGTACGGCCTGAAACATCAAGTCCTATCATGTCAACATCATTCTTTCGAGAGGGCTAAAGAGATGCTGAGACGTCTTGTGGCAGAAAAAAACTTTCACAACTTGAACATTAGCTAAGAAAAAAGGACTTTGCTCAGTTTTGTTCCTCATATCAAAGATCGTTGATTGGAGAAAGTGGCCATTTATGGGCACGTCTGGTCAAGATAGGTGCTTGCTGAAGGTCAGCATGACTACTCAGTGTAGTGGCATGATGCGCAGGAAAGAAGCCTGTTGCATTCCCGTGCAGAAGAAGTGTTTCCCTTTAATCGCTGCCAGCTTTTAGGAGTCGAGCACCTTGCAGCAAGTTTTAAATGGAAAGGCCAGTGGCTGCTTTTTTTCAAAAAGCAGACAGCTGCACCAGCAGTACCAACAGCTGTTTCTAAACAGACTGATGTCTCAGGTAAGTGAAGTTTTGACTGATTTTGAGACGTTGTTTGTCTCGGTCTTGTGCGAAATTCTGTTCCCCTGTGAAAATCTGTTTCCCCTGTGTCTGGAGCGCACATTGAAGCTTGAGAAGCAGATCTGGCAGATCTTTGCATTTTCACGGCGCTTCTGATCAATTTCTGATTTCAGTGGCTTTTTTGCTTTTTCCGAAAGATATGGGAGGAGGAGAGAAGAGAATGGATATATCAGCTGCCTGAAATAATCAGTTCCCCTCCATAACATGGAAAATAATTAATTTACCTGCAAGTCTTTAACTGTGTTTATTCCTCTCTTCATCAACAAGAAATTGTGTGATTTAGGTACTATTTGTTCCTTATTTGCCAGAGTTATGAGGGGGGGGACATATTTTAGCTGACTGGAATGTAACCCTTTTCAGTTAGGACACAACTCAATGTTATACTGCATTTTGCACCATATCTTTTTTTATACTGTATTGAACATTTTCATATTAATGCCTTTTTGCCCTTTTTTTTAACTGCTTGTACTTTTCTCCCATACTGTTTACATGATTGAAAACTGTTGCAATTTACAATTGTGATGTTCATTTCACTGTTCTAAGCTGCTCATTTAACTGTTGTAAGCTGTAAACAACGTAATTTCTTTTTGAATACACGCGGTGTATACACATGACAATAAAGTTTGTCTAAGTGTAAGTCAAATGTTTCAATAATCTTACGGAATCTTGCAAACTATCCAATATTTCATAATATATGTGTAACAGATTCTTTGCAACCATAGTAGTCAATGGATTATTCTCCCTGCTGCCTTCTGGGAAGAGGCTTCCAGCATTCAATGTAGGTCCTGCAGATTCTGCAACAGTTTCTTCCACACTGCCATCAAATAGCTGAACCGTCGAAAAAAGAAAAAAAAAGTTTTTTTTTCTCCCACACTGTTTACATTTGATCAGTGATGCACTTTATGGAATGGTAATGTTAATCTACTGTCTGAAAAGCTACTATGCTAAACGAAATTTCCTTTTGTATACACTCTGTGTAAACAAAATGACAATAAAATCTAAAGTCAATGAGCGTACAGTGGATGCAACTCTGTAAAATGTAGGATTTCACTCCAAATAAATGCTTTTTTCCATTTTCAGTGAGAGAAATACCCACATTATACATTGAAAATCAAGTAAATAGGTTAAAGGTTAAAATCAAAAGATTTGTGTTTAATCTCCTGTAGCCTCATTGCATAACCATGGATACCCTTAAGCTAGTATATTGCTGAAGCAACTTTCAATTTAATTTTAGAATTAATCCATTTAAGATTTGCTCCTAAAATTTATTACAGAGAATTTGATTACTTGTAAATAGTGTTCAGCTGTCCATATAGGATTGTTTCCACATTTGCTTGTTTGCTTTCCTCTTTCCCTAAACTGCTGAGCTGTTATCAAGGATCGTAATTATCACATTGAGTAAAGTTATCAATAGAAGAATGGACTGCATAAAATCTGTCATGGAAAGTTGAAGATAGATGTTAATAAACTTATAAAACATACAATTGGTAATATTTCTCCATATTTGATAAAATAAGATGAGATTAATATAAGTTATGGAAGCTGCTCAGTACTATACACTAACAGTAAATGCTGGAAAGTCTGATTTGTATGTGTTCCACATGTGCAGACAGCGTTAGTGTTCTCTATATGACTGAACTAAGGGGTTGAGAGACAGAAACAAAGCAGACATGGTAAGCTCATTGCCAAAAGGCTGTTTCCACTGTTTTGAGGAGTATGAAAAAGACAACACTGCTCTTACATGATGCATGGATTTTTGACATGGATAGCACCTGGAAGCATCCAGATGGAGTTTATAAAGTTGTGGTAGAAGCATGTTATTCAAGGAAAGACTCCTTTGGTCTCACTTATTATGGACACCAAACATTCATGAGCATCTTGCCAAGAAATAAAGCCAAGCTTTGCAGTCAGAGTGGAAACAAATGGGTCTCTAAAAAATCATATTGCTGTATTTTCTTGCATCTACCTGCAGTCCACATAGTTCATAGACTGTTTTTTCTTTTACATTTTTTCCATAGTTTTGTTTATTTTTGTTAGAAGAAAATAAATGTTTCTATCAATTTAAAGATGATTTGATTAAAATCATCCATGAAAAACTGAGACCACTCCATATTTTAAGTTTTTGGCCTTTTGTCTATCTAAGGTCTAAATAACTGTCTTACACTGTCTAAAATGTATCAAAATCTTTTATAGAGATGTTTGTCTGATGAAACCAAAATTAGAAAATGGACGTTTTAGCAAAAATGACAAAAACAAAACCTCACAGAAATATCTACTGCAAAATATGGTGGTAGTTGTGTCATATTCTGGGGTTACCTTTTTTCCTTGGAGCTGGACTTTTTGTCAAGCTCTCTGAAATCAGTGATGATCCCTTACCCTTTATCAGTCAGTTTTTCCCTAAAAACCTTAAGTTTTCTAAAACAGAGCTTAAGCAAATTTTGCTTTTCTTTCTCAAAATTTAAATTTTCCAACAGTCTTTGCAGACAACAAATAGGTTGGGTTTGCCAGAAGAAAATTAAAGTTTTAAAATGGCATAGCCAGAGTTCAGAGCTAAATTTGACAGAAAAGTCTGTAGGGTAACCCAAAGAGGGCTATGGACAGGAGATGCTCCACCAGTAGAATATAGAAATAAAATAATACAATGCAGTGATGTGGGAAGCTGACAGCCTCTTACAGTAAAAAAGACAGAATGCTAAAACTGAATCCAAACTTAATTCAACAAATTATTAGTTTATGGTGCACACACTTGTTCAAACATATTATTTTACCTTTTGCATTTTTACTATTGCTCATATTTACACAGATTTTTCAGTTAAATTGCAAACGATATATGTGGTAGTAACGCTTAAGAATGACTTTTGAGTCAAACTTTTTAGGTAAAAAAAAGACCAAAAAAACATTTTAAAAGGGGTGGGTACATTTTTGAGCGCTGCCATATGAAACTTCAATGCTGCAACAACAATTAATTTCTTCTCCCAGCCAGTCCAGATGGCAAATCAGAGACCCTGTAATAAGACATTAACTTTAACAACACCACCACACGCAGCTAAGAGCTATTGTGCATCACCAGTTGGTACATTAACAGCCGTGAATCAAGTGGAGCGGTATCAGTCTCCGACTGGTCTTCAAACAGAGCGTCGTTTTAATGGGATCCTGGGGGCCCTGCATATCAAAGATCGGGGTGGCGCAGTGGAGCGCCTGTTTCTGTTGGAAAATAATGAGGTCACTCGATGTATAATGAGGCAAGTGATGTTGTGGAGTGTAGCGAGACGCGAGGGATTTCAGGCTCTACTCAACATCAATTTGTCAAAACAGGTTTTGGATCGCAGTTTCCCTCCGTGTGATTTCACCGTCCCATTCTACTCTTACTGTCTTTAACACGCTCTAATTTTGTCGTGTCATCAGTACCAGCAGGGTGTGACAACCCGCTGCTTTTAATCATTCTCAATCAGGGGGGGCTGTCTCTTTCTCTCTCTCTCCCTCCATCTCTTTATTTTATTTTTGCAGGCTCTCTCCTTCCAAACCCCCCCGGCTAGAGACAGACAAAATGGAGAAGAATGAAACATGTGAGTAACCTTTTCAAGGACAGCGATGAGGATGAGCTGTCCGGCTGGAAAGCACTTTAGGAAAAGAAAACCACTGGTGCGGTTAATACAGAAAAGAAGAGGAGAAGGGAAAATATATGAAGGGGCCTGAAAGCCGAATATGATGACTTCTATATATAGCTGCTGAAGCGCGTGATGAGGGCCTCCAATGCTAAGACAGCATGCTCTTCCAGCTAAAGGGATTTTACTAAAATATATGTGTGTGTATAGGCATGGATCTGCATGTGTTTATTTAGGCCGGAGATTACAGTGAGCACTGCTGCCGACATGAGGAGAGAAAGAGAGGAGGAGGAGGAGAGACATTTAGCTGCAGGAGCTGTGTTGTCCTTAATTACACAGCAAACAACTAAAGGCCTTTTGCCTTAAAGACTCTGCTTATTTGTTTTTCTGAAGGGCAATTACAGATATTCAAAAAACACTTAGTAAATTTTTATAATTAAGACTTTCAAGGACTAATTTTCTGGTGTGTATTTTTGTCTTTCTTTCATTCATCCTTCACACGTTTTTCTTGCAGTACTGATCTGTACTCAGAAACCAAAATAGAGCTTACCCTCTGGGTTGAAAAATGTTAAAATAACAGATGTTCAGCCATATTTATAGCATATAAGTAACATAGAAGGAAGTATGGTGATGCATGGTGCAGTCAACCCAATTCCCAAACCACTTAAGGTGGATGAAGGACATTACAACTTACTAGAAATCATAACCTAGAAATCGCAGCAGCAACTCTATTATAGAGGACAAGAAAATAAACGATGATTCAGAAAATAATGCAGACAAAAAATCTTTATCCCTGTTCTAGCACACATGAAAGCAAACAGTGACACTACAGCACAGCTAGTGTCCATATGAAGCAAGGCTATTACTTTAAAATAATTGAACCACCACCTTGGAGTAGTTTCAGTGCCTGGGTAGGTTCTCCCAATTTAAACAGGCTCTTGGTCACAGGTCAGACAAAGAGTGGTTCAAAAAGCCCACGTCATGACTAAAATCATCAAGGCACGTGACGTTGCCCAGTATAGCGGAGTAGGGACAGAACCCTCGGGCCAGGCCTGGGGTTGGCTTTAGTTCGTAAGCATTTGGCAACTAGGTTCTTCCTTGTGGGATCCGGCTGGGCCCAGTCCGAAGGAGTGACGCGAGGTCATCCATGACTGGGATCACCACCCACACACACACACCGGTTGGATCGTTTAGGGCATTAGCGAAAACCCCCTTAAGGGCTACTTTATCCCAGCCTGAGGCAGCAACCATTATACGGAAATCAATGGCGAAAGCAGAAACAGATCTTTGTACTTGCTTTAATCTCAATAGCTCAAGAGAGGTTAGTGATTTGTCAGGGTCTTGGTTGAAAGTTAACTTGAACTCTTTGATAAACTGATCATAAATGCAGTCATAATTAGTGGATGAGGAAAATCTTACCTCAGCCCAGTCCAGAGCTTGGTCAGTAAGATGCGAGATGATATATGAGATCCTTGTAGAATCTTGGAGAAACTTACTCGGAGCGTGGTTGAATTGAACGATGCATTGCATGAGGAATCCACAGTACCTCTTCGGATCTCTGTCAAACCTGGGGGAATTAGCCAACTGGCACTTAGAATGGGGTAAAGAACAAAAGGCCTGCTTAGCTTGCTGCGGGGCTAGCTCGTCGGCTGGGCCCGAAGCCTGGAAGGAAAAGCGTACAGCCTCAGTTAGATCTGTTACACGGCGGTTCAATTCGGTCTGTTGATTGACCAGCTCAACCAGGGTGTCATCATGTCTGGATAAGGCAGCTTGCTGCTGGTTAATGGCTCTTTTAATGGCTTCTGCGGGGTCAGCGGTTTGGCCAGAGTGTTCTGTCATGGTTTTATCAAGAGCTCGAACCCACATGCAGAGAAACCAAAACAGAGAGACCAGGAACACTGCTCAACCAGAACTGAAAGGTGAGGGGAAGACACTGCGGTTAGTTCAGGTTCAGTGGAAAAATAGATTCTCGAACTTGAAGAGGAGAAATGGTTTGCAGACTCACGTTTCCAGGAAAGTGGTTGACTCTTTGACTCCAGTCTGTGTGGGGTGTTCCAGTGTTTGTCTCATTCGGTGGAGGGCGGACAGGGTTTACCCAGAATGCGGTTGTTTGTAGGAGAACGGAGCCACTGACTGCTACTCAGATTTCCTGCGGTACTTGAATGGACTGTGGTGCAGATGAATCCCTTGCTCAGTGTGAAGCTCAAACAATCCCTTGGAGGAAAGTGGATTCAAACCTCCATTTTGAATCCCCAGCCTAGTTTGAGGCTCCGTTGATCCTTCCAGGGAGAGAAGGTCTGAAAATCCAGTTTGCAGGATGACTTTCTGCCGAGAGGCAAAGACAAAAATAGCAAGATTAAAACTCAAGTTGACAAAAACTCAGTTGGACTCAGCAAAACTCAGCTTGGCTAGAGTACCGAAAACGGGAAAACACTCTGGCGTTGAGGTAGTGGCAGTCAGCAGCTTAAGAGCACTCCGTTAATGAGGTAACCCTTTGCAGGTGTGTGAGTAGGTGAATCAGGACCAGGCGCCTCCTGGTGAAGGAAGGAAGACAAACACACAAACCACACAGACAGGAGTCCTAAC
>NW_015150732.1:912860-917238 GCF_000732505.1 Cyprinodon variegatus
GAGGGCTTGCCAGCCAACCGTTCAGGTACGGGTGAGAGCTTCATACAGCTAACCGTATTTTTCATGGTCCTTCGAGCCGGATTCAGACTCGCTGCAGAATAAGATGTTGGATTATTCAGACGAAGAGGAATGTGCCAGGGGCCCTGAGCTACGAGCATCTTATGCCACAGCCCATGGTGACCGAGACCTAGGCTCCATGAGGCGTTCGTCACCACCATACATACAAAGCCGCCATGTCGCGGACGATGAGGTGTGGCGATATTCAGCAGCCCATACATCCTCACCTCCTGTAAGTCAAGCCTCCTATTCACCACCAAGGTGGGTGGTAAAGGACAGTTGGGAAACTACTAAGGAAGAAATGAGGCAAGAAATCGAATACCTCCGTCGTCGGCAAGACGCCCTGCTGTTAGGAATGGCGAGAATGGATATCGACCATTCGGACCATCAGCACCAGCCTAGATATGAAAGAGTGGAGCCGTCCTACCTCTCCCGGTCTTCCTCCACCACACGACCAATCCCAGCACCTCGGCGAAGTAAGGAGAGAGAACAGACAGAACCAACCCGACCTATTCCAGCCCAACGAACCAGGAGACCCACTGCTAACCCAGCACACTCAGGCAGCCCTGGCCCAGAGGCTGGACCACAGGGACCAGCAAAGGATCGGTCGTCTCACACTGACCAAGACACTTTCTGTTCACGCTCGTCCAGTGCAGACAGGTATAGGCAGGAGACGCCTAGACCGCGAGACTCCACTCACCGCCGAGACTCTCATCGGTCTTACCAGCAGGAGAGCTCATTATTGCCTTCCTACCATCGGCGCTCGCACCAGAGTAAGCAGAGTCCACCCTCACCAACCAGCCATTTGAGGCTGTATAAGGGACCTACGCCAACCATACCAGACTTCACTCATCCAAATCCCAGAGAGTTCTCCCGGATGAAAATAGCCCTGGAAAATCTCCTCCCCGAAGATGCAAATGAGAGGTTCAAATTCCAGATTCTCATGGACCATCTCAAATTGGAAGAAGCTCTATTGGTTGCCGACTCCTACTGCAACTCAAGGTCCCCCTATTCTGACACGATGGCCGCTCTTGACAAGCAGTACGGGCAGCCACACCAGTTAGCTCTACAGCGAATCGCTGAGCTGATGGATGGTTCAAATATCACCAGTGGTGACATCAAGGCCTTCAGGCTGTTCGCTCTGCGAGTGCGTTCACTGGTGGGTCTGTTGGAGCAGCTGGGGAGGAAAGGTGAAGTGGAACTTGAGTGTGGTTCACATGTCTCAAGACTGCTAGGGAAACTCCCACATGACCTAAGGTCTAACTTCCGCCGTTTCATCCATCCACACCGGACTCCCATTCCCACTCTGCTTGATCTGGCAGACTGGCTGGAATTCGAGATCCAGGTACAGGAGGATAACACAAGGTTTACTGGTAGCTCAAGAAGGGAGCCCCCAGCCAGAAGCCGTGACCAACGAAAGGAGGTCAAGCCTGCAGCTCGGACAACCATGGTACTCCTGGGTACTGAGACAGAGCCACCAGGTGCACAGAAAAGGGCTCCTGCTAAAAGGGATAAAGTGAAAATGTACTGTCCGTATTGTGATAGCGGGAACCACACGCTCAACGGTTGTTCCAATTTTCAGCGGTTAACCCGTGAACAGAAAGAAAGCTGGGTTAAGGAGAAAAATGGATGTTGGCGCTGTGGCCGAGACCATCACGCGCGGGAATGCAACCTTAAGATGAGATGTAAAACCTGCAACCGTCGACACTTAATGGTGCTCCATGAGGTCTCTGAAAGGGTTCCTGAAAGGCCAGAGAAAATGCAGGATGCCCCTGAAGCTGCCAACTCTGTCCTGCTTAACACCACCAATGAGGTACTGTACGTAGATAGGCCGGCCNCTATGTAGAAAGGGGGCCTCTGGGAGCATTGCTGCCCCCTCAGGATACTGGCTTGTGACATTTCCCGGGTATTACGCAGCTGTGCGTTATGCATAAATTAGGCTGTCGCTGGACATAAGTTCTGGAGTGGTTATGAATACTCTATGTATACGCCCAAAATTGAAACAAATTCATAGAAAGTTCAGCGTATGCCAGCGTTTTAGAAGATTCTGGGACGTCAGGCAAACGCTAAATCGGCAAGGTGTGACACGGGCTTAACCGATAGCCTTGAGTTGTTGACTGCAAGTAATGCTATTTGCTTCCTAGTTTTCAAAATAACTCCACTAAAAACAATCAGTAGTCCCTTTAACTGGTTTGAATTTGAAGAAGCCAGAGAAATGATTGTAGGTAGCCATATATTCCTCATTATTTTCTCTTAATAATCCTAGGCAGATTGTGTCCAAAGTGACAGAGGAGGAAGTTGCAAACCTGAACTCCAGGGTCTGAAGAACTGCGCCTGTATGATTTTCAGGATTCGTCACAGCTAAACCAAAGTCAATTATTTTGACCCTCATGGGCTGTTGTAGATGGTCCTGGATCATTATGTTTTCTGGCTTTAGGTCTGCATGGACAATCCCAACACTCTGAAGAAAGTCCAGAGCTATGGCAAGCTGAAAGCAAAAGCAATTATGAATAAACATGGTTATTTTAGAAGAACTGCTTTGCTTCATTCATTTGACTTCATTAAAATGACCAAGAGGTTAATTCACGTGTCTCTATTTTTACAAGGTTAGCAACTTTATCAATCCCCATTGATTTTCATGAAAATGTTTGGCTTTAAAACTGTTACAGAAGCTGCAATAACACGTGAGGAACAACACATACTGTATACATCATTAGGTAGTTTTTCATCTCTCTTTTCAGAACATAAACCAACCTGTTGCAGAATAGGACGGATTTCCTTTAGGTTCAGAGTCTCAGGTGACCTCATACGAAGGAAGTCAAACAGATCCATGTCCAGCTTTTCAAAATCCAGACAGTAACGTCCTCGATGGGCAAAGGAGTCGTTCAACGTGACGATGTTGAATTTGTCAGAGCCCAGTCTTTTTAGGTATTGAAGCATCTCCACCTGGTTATGAGAAATGCATTAACTTTTTAAAAAAATGCTCACGATAAAATAATATACAATAAATGATAGGATGTTAAATATGAGTACTGTATTTATACCTGTACAAATAGAGTAGGATATTAAATGCATTACCTTAGAAATATGTATTAACCTAATCATAAATAATAGTTTTAAAATGTTCAGTTAATTCGTTCTTTATTAATATTTTGTTTTGATAACAAATCCTACATAAAGATTTTCTATGAAATCTAAAGTTTTTGGTTCAGTTCCATTTTGCCTGCCATAGGGAGGCAACTATTACTATTCTGTGGACAAAAATATATCTTTATTTATAGCTTTAAATATATGCAGTAACACAAGCCAATTTTTATTTATTAACATTAGATAATAAAAATTATCTAAAGCTAGATGAAAGAAAAGGATCTTGGTAATAGATTACAGTACAAACAAAACAAAACAAAATGTATATTGATCAGTTTTGCTATCCTTTAACTCGTAAATTTAGATTTGAAATGAAATATATGCATTTAAAGCTATTTTGTTTCTTCCATCAATGAGAGAGCATTTCATTACCTCTTTCTTTGCCATTGCAATGTCTTCGGTGTGTTTGAAGACTTTTAAAGCCACTGTCTCATTGCTGGACAGTTTCTTGCACTGGAGGACCTCTCCATAGCTGCCAGAGCCTAGAAATTTCTGGACCTCATAGTCCGAGGATGGAGATGAAATGCAGTCTTCCATCTTCAAAGGTTGAAGGTTCACTTGAAGATCTAAGGATTGTCTGCTGAAATTAGACAATTTGTAAAAGAACGGTGAAAAGAAGTACATGTAAGTTTACCAAAGGTTCCTGTGTGTTTAAGGCAGAGACTGACGGTAATAAAATTCATGAAGGGTTACTATATTAAAAGCTGAAACTATGAATCTAGATATCATACTTGAAAAATGTTACATACAGTGTGTACCGTCACATTAGGTAACACTGCATGTAATGAAATCATTCCAGTTTTTACTAGTTTCTAAGTCTTACATTTTGCACTGGTTTCCATTTAGTCTTTGCCTTTATGAATATTCAGAACATTTCATTGCGATACGTGAAATATTACACACACATACATCTACTAAATGCTTTTAAATCTATTTACCACTCTTAGAAAATACGATTTTAGCCAAAAACATCCAATTTCACTTAGTAAATATAAATTCATTCACACCCTCACTGTAACCTGTGAAGTGATACTATAACATTGCTACCAGCAAAATATTCAGCATAATTCTGAAGAAGCATTTACCACACGGTTGTTGAGACCACAGGAAGTAAAAAGGGATCCGATTAGGGAAGGTTTCTTCTCGAAAATGAGCACAATTTTCTTGAGTCGAT
>NW_015150732.1:918504-926532 GCF_000732505.1 Cyprinodon variegatus
CTGAACGAGTTCATTGAACGAAAGTTCAATGAACTCGTTCAGGCACAACACTGCTAATAACTGTAATTTAGTGGGAGAATAATATCCAAAGTGGCTTTATTTCAATGGGCTGGAATTAAATATTTGCACTGTAAATTACCCCCAAATACGTGCACTTATTGCACATGTAAAAAAGTTATTGCACATGCGATGTAATGCCCCTTATTTGGATTCTCTGAAGATCACAGTCTAGGATAAAGCTATAAGCTTCTGCCGCCCTGGCGACCTCTTCCACAACAATTTCTTCCCGCTTTCCTCCTCTAAATAAAAAATATATGACGGAGGAGAATCATCCATGACCTCTGACACAAAACTCTCCTCCTCTTGCATGTTTCCGCTATCCATAGTGTTCCTTGACAGTGTCGTTTCTAAGTCACCAATTTAGTGCTACTTGGTCCCAATGGAATTTCCCATTGAGAACCTACTAGCATTAAGTTGCTAACTGGTTAGCAAGATGTTTCAGAGAAACCGGTCACAACCAATCTTGCCAGTGAACCTTCTGCCACAACAATCCCGCCCCTCAATAAACGACCAATCACATTCACTTTATTCACTCGTGTAAAATCGTGCACCACTCGGGAGAACTCCGAAATGCAACGGTTGGAACAGCCGATTCCCTACGACTGCTAAAGTCGTAGGGACTTTAACTTCTTAAAGTCGTCAAAAGTTAAAAATGCATCTCTGAGCATCCAAACCATGTTTCAGAGTCTTTTAAAAAGTTGTCTCTAACAAACAAAATGACTGCTTTCATTATCGTTCTACATGCTGACCATAAAAATTTATTAGTAAGAGAGTCCAACATGAAAGCAGGGTCATCCCTGCCTGGCCTTTGTTTTTGGTTCATGCATTGTAGTTTTCATAAACACCCAGTAATGCTTTCATCACCTGCCCATCAATGAGGCACCTAACAGAGTTTTCGCTTTTATCCTCCTCGGCATGCTTTCCTCTTCTCTGACTCCATGCTGTCTCATGCGGCTATGGATAATGAAACTGGGAGCGGTCTCAGCAGGCTGGTATACTGGTTCCATGTGAGAATGCATGATGTGAGCTCATACCAAATGCAGAAAAAAAAAGCAAAACATTTCAGGAAGTCGCTCAGCTCTGCCAGGGTTAGCACAGGGGTAGAATGGTGCCTGGGCTCTACAGGCCAATGCGGTGGTATGTTACTATAATTTCTGTCCTCCTTTTGCATTCATGAAAGATTCCTCCTCCTCCTGACTTCATGCTGGAAACTGGCTGGATGCCTGCATGGAGACAAACCGAGACCTCATGTTTAAACATCTACATTTGACCCAGTATTTCAGTTTGATTGCTCAGTATGGCATTCCTCACCAACAAGGAATACAACAGCTTTCTAGACCAACCTCCTGTTAGAGGATGAGATGGGATTTTTAAGTGTTCAACCATTTTCAGTTTTTACCCTTCTTCCACATCTGCCAGTGATTAAACGGCTCACCAGCTTTAAAAATTAGCCCAGAATCTTATACATTTTTATTAATGGACTTCTCTTTTGCAGTCTGGACATAGAAAACTGTGTCTTTGCTAAATGAGAAGGGTGAATAGCCAGCTTTTCAATTCAATTCTAAAATTTAATCAACTTGCCAATTAACTGTACCATCTTGGGAGGCTACATGTTTAGAATTGATGGGTCCCCGTTGCTCCTCTTCCTTGTTAATGAGACGGTAAGGCGGGTGAACTCTTCAGAGGATGACCTTCAGCTACTAATCTGCTAATTAACTTTGAATTAGACTTGATGATTAGATATTTACCTGCACACGCTAAACTAAATATTTGCAGATTAATGTTGAAAGCATAAATAAAGACGAGCGACTCTCTGTCCCATATCTTGTTGTTGCAAAACAAAGATATCAGTCCCAAGGAGTGACTGAAACCTTGGGAGAACTTCTAGCATTCTCACTCATTGTCTCTCAATCCAACAGTCTACCCATTACCTCACTGGTTATGGTGAAGTAAAATTTAAAGGCTTAGCTACAGTATTTTTGAAGAAATTCTTATATTCATGCATCGCCTCCTTCTTCTTATTGGAGTTCAGGTTATGGGCTTGTAACAGGTCAAAAAGAGAAACCCCCCTTCAGAACACAGACTTTGTGCTGTGTATTTGTAAATGTTATGTATTATTCTAAAAAAAAATATTGGGAAGCATTCATGTTATTATTGATCATATAGTTAAAAGATCAATCTGTAACATTTAACTACGTTATTAAATTCAATTCTGTTTATTTATATAGCGCAAATTCACTACACATGTAATCTCAAAGCACTTTACAGTTCACCACATCATAGTCAAATTAACTCAAAGTTTTCTATCTAAGGAAAACCAATTTATTACTTCAGCTCATTGACTTGAAGGCAATCCCTCACACCAACCATGCTTGTAGCGACAGTAGAGAGGAAAAACTCCCTTTTAACAGGAAGAAACCTCCAGCAGAACCAGGCTCAGTGTGAGCGGCCATTTACAGTTCAACCAGATCATCCAGTCAAATTGATACAAAGTTTTCTATCTAAGGAAAACAAGTTGACTGCATTGACTCATTGACTCAAATACAATCCCTCACACTAAGCCCGCGGTTCTCAAAGTGTGTGGCGCGACCCACTGGTGGGGAATTGAGACGTGACAGGTGGGGCGCGCCAAGTTCCGGTGTGTGTGTGTGTGTGTCGTGTGACTATAAATGTAGAACGTGTGAGAGCAAACTGTCCTTATAGCTGTATGTTGCCGCTTTTTAGACCAATCAAACCCACAAAGTAATCCTTACTAGCCTACATACAGTCTAATTAAAAGAACATTAGATATGAGAAAAATTTCACCTGGAACTGAAGTGCCAAAATAATGATTGACGTGACGTCGGCATATTATTTGTAACGGAATAAACTTTCGCGCCCCAGTGTTGCCAACTTTGTCGCTATATTTCAGACCCCTCCAGCGACTCTTTTTCAAAAAAGCGACTAGCGACAAATCTAGCGACTTTTGGAGACTCTTACGTGAAAGCACGTATCGTTCCTTTTCTTGTCCTCCAGCGGCAGGTGCTGCCGTGGGGCGCCTTCTCCCTCCCAACCCCGTTCTCCCCCGCTATCGCAGGAGTCCCTCAGCGCTGCAGTCAGACACACCACAGCGTCCAGACTGCAAATAAAGCGCACATGCGCCGGGATTGACGGCGCAGGTTGATCATAATTAACTGAATTTGAAATATTTTATCTTAAATAAATAGGACCAGTTTATTGAAATGACGTCTGACTCCACCCTGAGGCTCAGGTTTAATGCTCAGACTCATAGTGAATTCTGGTTTGGAGTGGAGAGGGAGTATCCACTCATCGGGCAGAGAGCTGTGTGCATTCTTCTTCCCTTTGCCACATCATGTCTCTGTGAGATGGGCTTTTCAGCTGTTGCTTCACTGAAAACAAAATACAGATCTCAGCTGAACATTGAGCATGACTTGAGAGTGGCAGTATCAAGCCTGCAACCCCGTTTTGAGAAACTGTGCAATGCAAAACAGGCTCATTGCAGCCACTGATGCAGGGATAAATAGACCTGTCTTGCCAGATGGATTTCACTTCTTTTCTTTTATTAACAGATTGCAGAGTGGAACTTTAATTTTTTCTATCTTTGAGCTTGATACAAATTTTGACACAGCTGCATTTTTATTTTCTTTATTTTTGAGCTTGCTGGCTTTTGATGTAGATAGTTTGTATTTAGATACTACTTGTTCAATAAAATTGGAACATTTTAAGATTGTTGCATATTTCATTACCATTGTGTTGGGGCGATGGGGACAGGTGGGGCTTGAAAATTCCCCCTTGTCCAAAGTGGGGAATGACAGAAAAAGTTTGAGAACCACTGCACTAAGCAGACATGCAGATGTCATGATTTTATCTAAAGCTCGGACCCACATGCAGTGAAGCCAAACAGAGAGACACAGTTTGAACGGGTTTTATTAAAAGATATTTAGAGTTCGGTGCAGAGTTCCTCTGAACTCTGCTCGGCCGGACAACTGAAAGATGAGGGGAAGACAGACTGTTAGATTCAGGCTCAGTGGGGAATTAGAGTTGTTAATCTTGAAGGAGAGGATTTGTTGCCACTCACGTTTCCTGAGAAGAGAAGACACGTAGACTCCAGTCTGTGTGTTGGTCTTCCAGGGTTTGTTTGATTCGGTGGAGGGCGGAACAGGGTTTACCCAGAACTCGGACGGAGTGGAATGATGCAGCCGTTGGTTGCAACTCAGTTTTCCTGTGGTACTTGAACGGGTCATGGTGAAGATGACTTCCTTACTCAGAGAGTGATCTCAGCGTGCTCAAAGGCAGTGTTGGGCACGTTACTTTGAAAAAGTAATTAGTTATAGTTACTAGTTACTTCTCCCAAAAAGTAACTGAGTTACTAACTGAGTTACTCCACAATAAAAGTAACTAGTTACTAGTAAAAGTAACTATTGAGTTACTTTTGCGTTTCTCGCCCCCGTAACCCTAACCGCCCAGCCCCCACCTTCTCGCCGTGTGTTTCTAAAGCCAGCTGAATAGAGCGGACGACAAAGACAAGAACCTGCAGAGAGTTTTGCATTTATTGCAAGTAATTAGTTAGATTACTCGTTACTCAAACAAGGTAACGGCGTTAGTAACGCCGTTACTTTGAACGCCGTTAGTCCCATCACTGCTCAAAGGGGGCTGGATCCAAACCTCCTGTTTGGAATCCGTCGCTCAGTGTAAGACTCAGTTGATCCCACTTGGGAGAAGGCGGTCCGAAAAGGTCCAGTTTGCAGGAAGACTTCCTGCCGAAAGGCAAAGAGCAAACAAAGTTGAGACTTAGGGAGAAACAATTGCTCAGTTACACTCAATGTGATCTCAGCTTGGCTAGAGGACAAAAACTCAAAAAAGCAAAACTCAGATTAGACTTAGAATAAACAAGGCTTGGCTAGAGTACCCCAAACTGGCAAACACTCTGACGTTGAAGTAGTGGCAACCAGCAGCTTAAGAGTAGTCCGGTGATGAGGCAACAGCTTGCAGGTGTGTGAGGAGGCGAACCGGAGCCAGGCGCCTCCTGGTGGTGGAAAGGAGAAACACAAAAGACAAGACTAACAGATGAACACAAAAAAACTGGGATCCTGACAGCAGAAAGAAGCAGCGATACAAGAGCTAACGTTTAACTAGCTCCCTCTAGGGCCCCCAAATAACTAAAATGTTGTGTGGACTTTGCAAAGCTCCGTATGCAACACAAAATGTTTTGGAGTACAATGTATCAGCTCCTCTTCTAATTTGTTTTTAAGGTTGAATAATAAATGTCCCCTTGTATAATTATTTGTGGATTGTAGTCCTTTCATTACCAATTGCACAAACCAGAGAATTAGCTTAATGTAATTAAGTAAAACCATTAAACTGATGATTTTGTGGTTAATTTATTTACAAAGTAAGTGAAAAGCATCTCGTAAGAGAAATTTAGGTGTTCTTTGTTTTGATAAGCTGTGGGTCAAAAAGTAAGCTCTACAACTACTGTGATGGACTGCCGCAAACAAACCCCCATTATTTTATTATAAATTATGTTGTTTTTTTCTGAGAAAAAAAGCCCTCTATCTCTCCCCTCTGTGCCTCTTAATTATGTTCGATAGGGCCCGATGAATTTAAAGAGGCAAATAATAGTATGATTCCTTTATTATGATTCATCAACTTTGCCTTTTGCTGCCATTTGAGCTGGAGAGAGCCCCAAGTCATCATCTCTCATTAAGTAATGAATAGTGATTGGTATGAAATTACTTCACCCTACCCTGCTGCCTGTCCATTAGTCCATTAATCAACAGCATATGACTGCCAGGCTGCACAAAATCCTCCTGCAAACAGATCTCTATCACCCTCCAGAAGTACCCTTCCCTACAATACAATCTCTAATTTGCATAATGAGGGCCAAAGGAGGGCAATGTTTGCCCAGAATCAAAATGCATTTATGCACAGGAAGCCGTCCAGTTGCTGTCACTTAAATCACACCTGCTCTTCCCTGTAATCAAAGCCAAGGTTCAGGTAGAGGCAAAGGCATTGTAAGGTTTTCTCTTGGGCCTGGAGTCTATGAACTGACATCGTAGGATATTTATCATCCAGAAACCCTAAAGAGCCTCCAGAAGTATGTCAGTCATGATAACCTTGGCCATCAAAAAGCGCACCTGTCTTTTGGTTTGTGTTGACTCAGGAGTTTGGCAATCAGAATGTGTCAATATGTCCTTGATCACGCCATTGAACATTGCTCTAGAAGAAGACAGTTGGTTTGTGCCTGATGAGAAATGTGCAGCATATGGAAACATTTCTTCTCAAACAAAACAAAGTTTTTTAACGGCTATTTAGGCTATTTGTAGCCCTTTACCAAACAAGGTCTGTGGCTAGATCTGCAAAGAATTAGCCCTCCTCGAAAGTATAGAAAATTCCTACAATGAGACAAACATAAAAAAAAGTCATTTTAACACTGAAATCATTAATGTAAAAGATTGATTCTGCTGTCAGTTTTCTTCATGCAAAGGAGCACTGGTGATAATTTAGCCTGTTGTAGGCTAAATTGTTGCTGCAGTTGTTGCACCCTAAGACAGAACTGGCTGAGCTCTGACTGCCGGGACATAACACTTACTGTATGTTGGAAGTTAAAGTTCTTCATACCAAACTTTGAAATAGTGTGTATGTAAAGTAACGATAGCTGATTGGATGCTAAGAGGCAAAAGAAATAAGTAGGACCCAGAATATAATTTTAATGTTGGAGCTCACTGAAACACCAGCTGCAACCTGGGAAGATGGCAAGTTGTTGGATGTATAAGTACTGCTATGATATGTTGATGATATAGAACAATGTTAACTGCTGTAGTTAATCCCTGGTGCAGAAATTATTTTCAGTCTCCAAACATGACTAAATAAACACTATCAGGACACTTCATGTATAATGCTTTACCTATAAATAAACATACAGTTGTTGTTGTTGTTTTTATGCATTGTACTTGATGAGGCCCCTTTAAAGGTTGTCAAGACAACAGAGGAATGAACAAAGCATATTTTTTATACACTATCTTGCAAATACTCTAATGGACTTTAAAGTTTTGAAAATGTTGCATCCATTGTTTATATGTCAGTTAAAGTGAAAGCAACCTCATGGCAGTCAGACACCATAGCTTCCCTCTGGCTCTTTAATACCACAAGTGATCAACCAAATAAGCACCTTCTAAGAGGGACTCTGAAACAAAACTATATTTGAACTAAATAAGGCAGAGAAAGAGTCCAGAGATAAGCCCTCAGTCTCTTTTCCAGTAGTTTTTTTAAGCTAGGCACACCAGACAAACTAGTCAGCAGGAAGAATTACCACCAGGGCATTGTCTAAAAATGCATGTGGTGTCCGAAGGCTTTCTCACTTCAGACTCATACTGACAGCTGTGGCCCTGATCCAGCGCTGCCTCCAGTAAAAAGACACTTATATGGTGCCATAATCAGCCCTGCCCAGGTATGTATGGCTCTAGCTGTAAAAAGAGTGCTTTCAAGAACAGAAGTTGATGAGAGGTTCAGGCTCAAGAAAAAATTCAGATTTAGAAAAAAAATCCAAATTCCATGCCTTCAAATATTCTTTTGTATGCTTTATTTGCTTGTATATCTATATCACCATTTTGTTTAAACTAGTCAAGTTAACATAAATCTAAGTTAGTGTCCAATTTTGTAACCGGAACATTGACCAGTGCTTATATCAAATAATTTGAAAATCATTAACCAAATGTTTCAACCCTTATATGTTACGTTTTTTTTGGTCTGATTCTTCACTCAATCAATTAGGGGAGTGGCGGCTTAGTGGTTAGGGCATAGGGCTTTAAATCCTGAGATTGTGAGTTTGATTCCCCACTCCCACAGACTACCGCCCTGGCTCCCTGAGCAAGACCCTTAAAGGAATAGTACACCCAAAACATGATTAGCCTTCATTTTCTACTCACCCCCATGCTGAACAACACTCTGGAGTACTTTTTTGATATC